>NW_024040040.1:64011721-64028305 GCF_014851395.1 Micropterus salmoides | reverse complement strand
CTCCCTGCAGTCCCACAGGGTCCCGAAATTTGAACAATGTAATTAATTGTAATGTAATGTAATGTTATGTAATGTAAATGTAAAAATATCATCAGAGCGAGAAGGTTTAAGATAATATAATTACTGAACCATCTCTCTGCCATACTTGATCCCATCTTGTTTAGTGTGTGGTGAATGTGGTAGAATAAATCACACAGTGCTGTACATGACTCCATTGTAAAAAGACTGTGTCTCAATGGACTTTTCTTGTTTAAATAAAGGTTTATATATATACAGTCAAACAAACTTTAAACTCAACTGAGCGTGAGTGTTTTTTTCTTTCCCTCGACAGCAGCGATTCACTCTCAAAGGACACCAAAGCAACAAGACAACACAGTTCCTGTCATCTCGTTACGTCGTCATAGAAGGACATAATGTGTAATTTCCTGTCAAACAGAACAGAAGAGGCAGAGTTACTGTATATCAGGTCACCAGGGTTTTAAAAGTAAAAGCCCTGTTTTTGCATAGTTAAGGGCCTGATGGAGCATTTCCAACTCTTAAACCTGCAATTGTTTGGCCTCAGGTGCTTATTAGCATTCTTTAGGAGTCGTGTTTGTGTCACCTGAATGTAAGTCTAATATTTTCTATCTTTTAGCTCGGCTTTTTGGTCTTGACCAGGTCCTGAGGAATATCTGGCTCTTTAGTTGCTAAATGCTCCACTAGCTTCTGGCTAACTGTGTGTGTCTGCTGTTTGCTGCGGGGTTTTTACAGCTTTGAGCCGTGAGCGGGAAATAAAACAGTTCTGGACAGGACAGATAATGAGCTGAAAACTCTGAAGCTCACTATAAAACTCTGTAAAGCAGAGGGGAGCTGCATTTTCAGCTGATGATTATCTGTAGGTTCATCACTACAAGCAACACCTTTCATATTGTCATTGATACATTATAAAATATCGATTATAGTCGCTATAAAGAGACTTGAAGACTAAGATGTGACACAGGCTTTCAAGTAACTTTGTTGTAGTCCCTCATATCTTGCCTTGTATTTACATGAGTTACTATTGTTTCTTAGTTTTATCACGCAAATTTACGACTTAAATCTTACAGAATATCTGAGTTTTTTGTCTTGTAAATTTACGACTTTAATCTTAGAGAATATCCAAGTATATTTCTGGTAAATTTAAAACTTTAATCTTAAGAGTATATCCGAGTTTTTTTTTCTTGTAAATTTACGACTTTAATCTTAGAGAATATCTGAGTTTTTTTTCTTGTAAATTTACGACTTTAATCTTAGAGAATATCCAAGTTTTTTTTCTTGTAAATTTACGACTTCAATCTTAGAGAATATCCGAGTTTTTTTTCTTGTAAATTTACGACTTTAATCTTAGAGAATATCCGAGTTTTTTTTCTTGTAAATTTACGACTTCAATCTTAGAGAATATCCAAGTATATTTCTGGTAAATTTAAAACTTTAATCTTAGAGAATATCCGAGTTTTTTTTCTTGTAAATTTACGACTTCAATCTTAGAGAATATCCAAGTATATTTCTGGAAATTTAAAACTTTAATCTTAGAGAATATCCGAGTTTTTTTCTTGTAAATTTACGACTTTAATCTTAGAGAATATACTAGTATATTCTGGTAAATTTAAAACTTTAATCTTAGAGAATATTCAAGTTTTTATTCTTGTGCATTTACCATTTTAATCTCAGATAATATCCATTATCAGTCAATTTTCAAAACAATAGCAAATTTTATAGCAATCGATTAATTGTCAAATTGTTTAAGCTCTAGTTTCATCCGGTGTTTCTTAGTTAAGTATTTTTTGTATCCTGAACATTGTAGTTCATTGTAGCTCTGCTGCTGACCCTGTTGTGAACACTTCAGGGCCTGTACCACGAAGCAGGATTTGCCCTGGGTTTTCAGTACCATGACAGTGGTTCACTTCTTACCGGGGTAGATGTTTATGTTATGTAAAACAATTGGCTGATATAATAATTTTCATACATTAATATGGCCAAAAAAATCCAGTTTCAATCAGGATATAGTTTTCAGCAACCTAACCCCTTTTTCCACAGAAAATTGGGGCTTATGGGTAATGTAGTATTTAGAGCTTTTCAACAAGTTATTGGGAATAAAATGTAAATTGCCAAGGCGGGCAAATCTATATCAGATGACTGTGACATAAGCCTGTTTTATCGTGAAGATATTCACGTTTCTGTAGTTAAATTTAAATCTATTGTGAGAAAAAAAAATTCTGTATCAGCACCTCTGCTCACTTCTTGAATTTATGCTACTCTGCTGTCCAATAAGGAGAGAAGACAGGATGACGGACTGTAACGAGACAACTCGGTTTCTTGTTGTTTTATCTGAACACACTAACAACCTTTGTTCCACCGTCTGATTTTTCCCCTTCAGTAAGGAACCGAGGTTTTCAGGGGGAAGGGGTGGATCCCGTCTCTACCTCAGCCGGCGGAGAAGCAGCGCATGTATTCTGTCATCCAGCGGTCTTCCACCACCATCAGCTGCGACCGCCTCATCTTCTCCAGGTCTGCTGACCGAGCCCGCCGACGGTCCAGGTTGGAGCTGCGTTTGTCGGACTCCCGGCGGGTCTGAACGCAGGCGTCAGACATCTTGGTCTGACAGGAGAAACCAGAGGCGGGAGGGAAAGAGAGAGAGAGTGGAGTTGTTTCTGAAAACCACACCGGTGTTTTATTATTAATGTTTGCCGAGTGTTTGGTGACACGGCTCTCTGGTGTCCTGTGAACGAGGTTGAGCTGCTCCGAAAGACTCAAACTGATAGTTGTTCCTTTTTGAAATGCTATTTAAATTACATTACGCAAGAGCATCACAAATACTGAAGGTGGTGCTGGAAAATGGTCAGCTGTGATTTATTTGAGTTAACAGACTAAACCCACTAAAAGTTATTACTCAATGTGTATTTAAAAGTTTCAGTGGGACAAACACTCACGTCATTCGGCGTCCTCCTGACCTCCATATGTCTCTCGGTCCAGTCCAGTCGGCTGGACGGTCTCTGGTTCTCTTTGGTGCTGATCGGTGGTTGGCTCTTCGCTCTCGGCAGTTTGCGGACGACAGCCGGTTTGTCGTCATGGGAACTGTCCCGGTGTCCCGGCTCAGGCCGAGGGGTGCGGCGGCGGTGACGTCGTCTTGGCGCCGGGTTCACAGGCTCTCCGTCAGAAGACAGCGTGTCGGCAGGACCGTTGTCTGTCGCCGTGTCGTCAGAGGGTCCTTTGCTGTTCGGAGCCGAACCACCGCTGGCTTCATGCACGCCGTTTTCAATAACAGCTGGTTTACAGGAGACACAGAAAATATTTTTTAAAGTAACAATTCTCAATGATTTTCTCTTCGTGGGTTGCTGGTGATTATAACCTGAGTCATGATGATTGTGTCATGCCAATACTTTGTCAGGGTTTACGTAGTTCAGTTCAGGTGGAAATCCCTTGAATTGCTGCTGCATACATGAATTAAACTGATGTGAATTGCTGAGACCAATTTGTGCACCTTCATGTGGAAAAAAAATCATTTTGCAGTGTGAAAACATTAATTTGGACAGGGGCAACTAACAATTATTTTAATTATCGATTAATCTGGTCACCACTTTCTCGATTTATTAGTTAATCATTTGGTCTGTAAGATGTCAAAAAATACTGAAAAATGTTTAAATTAAAGTTCATCCTACTATCTGTCCAAAACAGAAAAAAAAGATTTCAAAATGACTAAAACAATCAATATTTGGAGGGGCTAAAATGTTTCGACCCTTTCATGAAGCCTCATTTCCCTATTTAAAACAAATTTATTAATGTATTTATTACCAATTCTACATATATATATATATATTTTTTTTTTAAACGTATGGCCTTTGACTGTTTTTAGTTTTGTGATTAACAGTATTTTAAATTGTGACTTAAACAAAACTCAAAATAGTTGATGATATTATAAATTAATCGTTTCAGCTCTAACTTGAACAAAATAAATGTGGAGAACCATAACGTGATAAGATTATACGAAAAGTTGATATATTATATTAAATTGTTGCCCAGCATAAAACATTCTGCCGTTTTGCAAGTTCCAACACAAGGGATTGACATGATATTTTCTTCAATAATCGACTGATTTGAGTCTAACGTGACTTATTCTGATCGCATCTTTTGTCCGACCATCAGTCCAAGAAGCAAAGATAACTGATTTACTATCATAAAGGATAAAGAAAAGCATCACATTATCATTTTTCAGGACCTGAAAACGTTTGGTAAGTTTTTACCTTTCTACTAATCAATCAATCGACAAATTGTTTCAGCTCTGGTTTTAACCGGCATTTCTTTCGTGCCGTGTTAGCAGACAGGTATTTGTCTCCTGAACTTGGCAGTTCATCGTAGCTCTGCTGCTGACCCTGTTGTGAACACTTCAGGTGTCATATAGACCTGCCATGAGATAACTGCTGCAGCAGATCACAGCACTGCTCAGAAGATTACAGAGTCTACGGTAACAGGATGTTTGTGCCATGGTGGGTTTCAGCTAGTGGTACAAATATGATAATATAATGCTGGTTTATTATTATGATAAATACATTGTGTATGGACCTTTCTAAATTGTGTGGTGGTGAAATTCAGAACTGTCCCCCAGACACTCTTCTGTCTGAAATGCAGCAATGCGAATGTTAAAAGAGACACAATCGGTCCTTTTTATCCGAGCTCAGAGCCTGAACAGGAGGAAACATTCCCGTTTGATCACTGAACCTTCAGTCTACAAATATTTTTAGCACCGGTGTCTCCTGAGGTAAACAAGCCTTTGGCCCTCATACTGTCAGAGTGATGCGCACACAGGAGCACAAAAAAAAGTCCTCCTGGGGGTCTGTTAGATTATCCCAAAATACTCCTGGCAGCAATGCAGGAACCAGGGGAACCAGTATAGACAGTAGTTTTTCTCAGTTTTCTCATATCAAACACAAACCCAGGTGAGATTAGTTTCTTTACAGTGCAACCAGATCAACTGGTTCAATGCATATTCAATAAGAGATCCCCCTGACACCTGAACTCAGAGTGATAATGTTAGCAGGGCTGCAGCTAATGATTATTTTAATTATAGATTATTCTGGTTATTACTTTTCTAACTAATTGTTTAGTCTATAAATTTAGATAATAGATTTAGATGAAGCTCTAATATTAACAGATAATAACAAATGTCCCTGATTTTTTTAATCTGTACAACAGCAGAAGGTTGTGAATCAACATCCCAAAACCCAAAGAAATTCAGGTTACAACAGAGTAACGTAGCAAATCCTCACATCGCAGAAGCTAGACTAGTGATTCTTTGGTATTTTTGCATCAGTAAAATGATTACAGTTTCTCACCTGCGGTCGGAGCAGCGTCTACAACCGTTACCTCTCCAGCTCCCGCCTCGGCCTCTCCGTCCTCAGGAAGTGGTTTCGGTCCGGGGCTGGACGACCTCTGCTTCCCCTCCGAGGACTTCTGCGGTGGGAGGGACAGAGGGGCCACTTTGTTCCTGGTCAGCCTCGGCGTGGACCAGCCACTGGACTCTGAGCCGCTGTCCCAGCCCTCCCAGAACCAGGGGTTGTGGGAATGCTCCATCACCCCGCCGGGTCAGACGGTACTTCAGAGAGTCCTCGTAACATTTGGAAAACGTCTCCCATCTGGGATCCCTGAACTTCTTCATGTACTCCGTCCGGATCTTCTTGGTCACCATGGTCTTTGTTATTGTTTGTGTCTGGAGGAAAAGCAGAGGAGGAAGTGAAATAATTAATTAAATTTGAGCTGCAAGCAGCACTCAACAGGAATGCCCCACAAGACATGATGAGCAGTGTAGTCTGTTTATTATCACAACCCTGCATCTCAGACAGGAGAGTGCTACAAGTAAAAGTCCTGCTAAAGTAAAATCAGGAAATGTACTTAAAGTAGGGCTGCAACTAACGATTATTTTCATTGTCAATTGTTTTCTAGATTAATCGATTAGTTGTTTGGTCCATAAAATGTCAGAAAATTGTGAAAATGTCGGTCAGTGTTTCCCAAATCTCAAGATGTCGTCCTCAAGATATTCAGTTTACCCTCATAGAGGAGGAAAAAAAGGATTCAGAGAATTTGTCTTAAGAAAATTACTCAAACTGATTATAAAAATAGTTGACAACTAATTGATTAATCGTTGCAGCTCTAACTGAGATTATTAAAAGTAAAAGTACTCTCAGTGCAGTAAACTGTCCCCTGTGATTGTTGTACTGTTATATATTAGACTGCAACAAATGATTATTTTCATTATGGATTAATCTGCTGATTATGTCCTCCACTAATCGATTGATTGTTTGACACCTTCACAATGTTTGTGTCCTTCAAACAGTCCAAACCGCAACATTGTTGACAAAGATTTAAATTATTAAAAAGGAAAACCAGCAAATCTTCACATTTAAGAAGCTGGAACTATGAAATGTTTTTTTCATCTTCTGTCAATCGACCATTCAGTTAATGAATTAATCATTTCAGCTGCAATGTAGGGCAGGGCAATAAAACAAATGTTCAATGAATCTTTGATTTAATTCATTTGAATCACAAATTAATTAGCGCTAAATTTTTCTATTAAGATTTTTATTTTGTTGAGGAAAAGGGACTGAAAAAGGATTTTATTTAATTTTACTCATGCATGTTTGTTGAAAAAAAGATTTAGTTTTTAATGTTCTACCACAGATTTGTTTGTTGATCGACTGTTTGGCATCAAGTGTTTGTTCTTACCATAAAGAAAAGGTTAAAACTAAAATTAACTTTCACTCAGGAGCCCTAGTTTAACGTATAACAAAACATCATATTTTATAAACTTGTTATAAATTTGTTTTGTGTGCCGAAATCTTAATTTGTAAAGTAACTAGTAACTAAAGTACAATATTTACCTCCTAGATGCAGCAAAGAAAATACTCAAGCAAAGTACCTCAAATGTGTACTTAAATCCGTTACTTGAGTAAATGTACTTACTTGTACTTAGTATCCACCACTGCTGATAATATCCAACCAAATTAACTACTCAGTTGTATTTCTGAGGGGATCTACCTGCAGCCCTTTGGTGACGTTCACTCTGCCAGGTGTGGTTTACCTGTAAGCCCCGCCCACTTCCTTCCACAGCAGATTATATACTCAGAGAGCAGAGGAGGATTGAGGGTTATTATAGTCTTACTATTGACATTACTACTACTGCTAGTACTCACACTACACGACCAATAACACACCGCCAGGAGTCCTCTGCCTACACACGTCTTTCCTTTTTATTTTATTATCTACAGTACCTGTTGTCTTCAGTGAAAACAACCTACATTCATTATTCATTTATCTGAGCTGGCCTACATCCTGATCCAAGGACATTATTTCAGTTTATTCTCAAACAGCTAACGTTAATTATTATTGCTGATTTATTGGTGTATTTTTTTGAGAGTCTTGTTTTGAGGGCTTTCGTTTCGTTAGTCACACCCCGATTTTTCAATCCTATAAACACACGGCAGTGAAAATAATACACACGTCTGCGTCTGTTTAATGTAAAAAATGACATTAAGTGTGTAAATTGGGAGTTTTAAAATTACAGTTATCGTGTGAAAACCGGGCTAAACAGCCATATTCACAGCCGTTACTCTCACACCTGCCCGCTCCGTTAAGACTGTAAACACGGAGAGGTTGTAAAAAAAAAAATAAGGCAAACGGTTGGATATTAAAGTCTGATATGATTTGACTCACCCAGAACTCATTCCAGAGGGATCCGGCCTGCTTTTACACCCAGTCTTTCCCCTTCAGTCCCGCAGTCAGACGCCTGCCATCGTTTCGCTTCTCGGACTCTCTCCGTCTCTGACTGACGGCAAACACCGAGAGCCGTTAGCTGTAATACAACACACAGCTTCCGGCGTAGACTTTCAAAATAAAACTGCAAGGGAACGTCAAACTTATCACCTCTGCATCCTTTATTCCAGAGGTTCTCAAACTGTTTCACATCAAGGACCCCTAAACTGACACAAATTAGACCACGGACCCCCATTTGATAAGATTTTGTCTGCGAGTCCCCCATTTGACTGGATTTTTGCTTTTAGATCTTTTATTACAGAAAGTGCATGAAACCCATGACCCAAAATGTCGTACATTCTGTCATTGTGTTACTCGTGGCTGGAATTATAATGAAAATAAATGATTCCCCTTTTTGCTGGGGACCCCCTGGAACCTCCCAAGGGCCCATGGGGATCCCTGGACCCCACTTTGAGAACCACTGCTTTATACAGCCTGTGCTCTGCATAGCAGTTTCAAAAATCAGTTACACTACTTATTAACTTCTATTACTACCTCAAGACTTATAATAATGTCACAAGCCAGCTATTATCCCGTGACAAAAAGGAGGTGAGACACAACTTGCATGCCAAAGATATGTTATAAAAGTAAAAAAGTTCAAAAAATCATCAAAAATGTGCGGTGTGTCAAAGTAAGAGTTGTGTCAGCAGTGATTGAATAAGTGACATGTGTGTGTGTGTGTGTGTGTGTGTGTGTGTGTGTGTGTGTGTGTGTGTGTGTGTGGTCGGTATAAACCAAAAAGAAAGACACAAAACAAATCCATTCAGGAGGAGAGAGAACAAAAAACTGATCAGTCCTGGCTAAATAAACTCTGAAGGTAGAGCTGTGCAGGTGATTGCCCAGTCCAGTTAGCCTCCCTGCCTGCAGCCTCCTGCAGGAGAAGGAAGTAGGAAGGGGAGGGGTCGTAACAATAAAGATACACTTAAAATCCTATGACTTCCAGTGGTGGACAAATTATTCAGTATTACTAATATCAAGAAAATACTCCCCTACAAGTGAAAGTCCTGCATTCAAAACATTTTTTAAGTAAACATATTATAATTAAAATCTAAAGTCTCAAGAGTAAAAGTTCTCTAGTGCAGTGAAACATTCCCTGTCAGTTTTACTCTTATATTTAATGTTTCTGAATGAATATTCCTGCTGCATTAACGTGTATACTGCATTTCCCTGCTGCAGATATTTAACATGGAGCTAATTTTAACTCCCATATATCCTGTTGGGTAGTTTAATCCACAGGTTCTCAAACTTTTTCATATCAAGGACGCCTAAACTGACACAAATAAGACCACAGACCCCCATTAGATAAGACTGCCCCAGGATCACCCATGTGATAGGATTTTGGCTGTTAAATGTTTTATTACAGAAAGTCTATGAAACCCATGACCAAAATAGTCATACAATGTGTTACTTATGGATAAAATTATAATGAATATAAGTTATTCCCCTTTTTGCGAGGGATCCCCTGGAACCCGCTCAAGGGCCCCTGGGGGTCAGGTAGACCATAACATCACTACTATCAAATACTGCCTCGAAGACATCCCTGTCTATCAAATCACTAGTCTGCCTCTTTCAGGACACACGGCACTGAGATAATGTGGAATATTTAAACTGTATGTTAATTAAGTGTAACTTTTATTTTGAAAGATAAATTCTACACTTCCTGTACAGGGCTGATGAACTCCTGTGAGCTGGATGGAGCAGAGCAGAAATGTAGTAATAAAGAATGAAATATGATTTCCTCTAAATATGCGGAGATTGGTCTGCGCATGCGTCCTCTGCCTCCATCTGTTCAGTGACAACAACAGGTGACAACAGAAGAATCTGACTTTTACTCATTGAACTGTAAAAGGTGACTTTCTCCTTACATCTTCAAGGACTTTTACAAACTGTTTACTAAAGTCACCTGAGAATCTGGAAGAGCTCTAAAAAAATAACCCTGATGATGTCACAAGGATGTCACCAGGGTTATCTCAACCAAATGCGTGACTTTTCCCCATAGACTTACATTGTGAAAAGTGGCTGTAAAACGGTGGATACATTTTTATGAGCCACAACCCACCGAGAAAAATGACTTGTTTCACTATCAACATTTGGAAACATAGTAAAAGTAAATTAAATCTTTTTATACCCATTCAAGTTAGCAGAGGGCGAAACCAGAAGATAGCCGGCTTGGTTGGTCTCATGGTGCGTTGGCTCTATGGCCCCTCGCCATCATGGGACACAGGGTTAGGAAAATGCTAGTGCGCTTGCTCCTGTGGAGGCTGCACAAAGCAGAAAGATATGTGGAACATATGGGTCATTTTATACCTGGAAGTTGACCTTTTTTTGGCTTCATGCGCCACCGAGCAGGTGAACGGAGCCCCGGCTCCAACGCCATATCCAGGCCACTTCATACATGGTCTCAACTTGGCACTGAGAACAACACATTTATCACAAAGGAGGAGGAGGACATGGATGTTAAAAGGGGTTGGAGTTAAACAGAGAGGAAGGGAGAGAGGGAGAGACCTAGAGATGCTATTGAGTTGCCTTATGGGAAATGTAGGATTCACTGCTTTTGGAGCTTGATCTTTACAATAGGGTCTAAAAGTCAGGATGTCTCGGCCTCTGCTGCTTCGATTTTGATCGTTCTTCCCAAACCTTATGTAAGTGCAGTCAGTGCAATACTTAAATACCGAATCACTTTCACATTGTTTTACACAGTCTATAATCACATTACAATACTTTTTCGTTATATTTTTGCGCACTTATCATTTGCATCCTCTCAGACTTTGACTTGTTTATTTGCACAGGTTAAATGGTATGAATGACATTCTACCAACAATGAAAATGAAAGTGCAGCGGAGAGAAAAGCCCCAAAGGTTTAATGATTACCGCTATTACTTTTATTATACATGAAAATGTACAGTAAAATATAAAAGTGGTTCACAATTTAGAAAATATGTTGTGACAAACATGATTATAAGTCTTTAAGTCTTTTAAAATTTGGGACTTTAAGGAAATTTAATTTTAAGCAATTGCATATTATTTTTGACAAATTATTATTTTCACACATATTCTTCATACTGTCAACAATTGCACATTCTTGTTGTTAATATTTTGCACAGCCTGTCCTTTTAAACACTGTACAGCTCTTTACAGACATATTTCACATATTTTTATTGTACATTTTTAGATTATATTATTGATTCCTGACTTTTGTGGTACTTTTCTCTAACTGTGTTTACTGTGACCGTTTTGCACCAATATACCAGCGCCCAGTTACTGTTTCAGATTGTGAGATGTTTAGTAAAATGTTTAGACGACCAAGTAACTTAAGACAAAATTGTTTTCAACTGTATTCCTACATGGAGTTTGCTCTGTTGTCACTTAAATGACGTATTTTCTATTTTAGCTTATAAAACACTTAAGTATGGCTACTGCCGACAAATACTCATCACCAGTCAAAGTAATACATTTTACTGTGTGGTCTGGCTTGACTGAGTCACATTTCATCCAGTATTATTGGAAACTGATATTTATTAAACTCTCAAACATTTAGTCATTTAGCAGACACTTTTATCCACAGCGACTTACAATTGCTATACATGTCAGAGGTCGCACACCTCTGGAGCAACTAGGGGTTAAGTGTCTTGCTCAGGGACACAATGGTGGATGTCTCACAGTGGGAATGTGTTTTATCCATTGCCCCATCACCACCCGAGAACCATTTATATATGAGACACACATGCCTTGTTTTTGCTTCAGAGAGGCTTCAGTATTTCCCCTGATGAAGAAGAATGTCGTAGGTTTTGGCAGCAGCAGGTAGAGGATATTAAGATAAATCATGACACTGTTTAGTTTGGCACAAAAGTGCGGTTGGACTTACTTCAGCACTTGAACCTGAGCTCTTTGTTTGTCTTGGAGCTTTAAGAGCTTTATAAAGTTTATTAGGAATCTGGTTTCACTCATGTGTTTGGACTCAGACCAGGAGAGGATTTTAAATTGGCTGACAGCCTGCAGATATATTTGAGGTGATGCTCCTACTGGTTGATATTTTGAATTTCCGTTGCAGCTCACAAGTATTTAGTGTTTCCTCTGGGGTTTCCTAATTCTCAGGATGGAAAAGTCCTCCTCCTTCAAACCAGGAATCTGAGAAAACTGTGAAATGACTGAAAAATAAAATGTAAATGTTTAAACATGCAATCATTCCTATCAGTAATGACAACAGTGAGACAACCAAATTTATCAAAAATGTCAGATGTGAATACAGATGTTTTATTACTATTCTCGTGGTATTTCTATAGGAATGCTTGGCGTGTTTTTCTAAGTAACTTTTTATTGTTTTTACATATGTACGAGCTTGTTTTATATCATTCATGCAAGCAAACATTTTTGTAGGTCATTTTTTAATCTGCATAAAAATAAAATGTCACACTATATGCCATGGCAGAGCTAATTTTTTGCACCACTATGCATTGGAGATGACTTCAAATTCCCTCCCAAGTGGCACTATAGCCCTATGTGAACATCATACTTTGCTTATTTGTCTATTAACTGTTTATTAATGTATTGTACTCTGCCATGGATACCATATTCTATTTCAGTTAAATATATATTGTGCATATTTCATACATTTGATTCAGATTTTTTATCTACTGATTCTTTCTTTTCTTTTCTTTCTTTTACTCTTTGCACTACATTCGTCTGTGGTACTTTGTATTAGGATACAGGAACATGTATTGAATATGAATGTCGTTTTAGTCCAGTGAACATAAACAGACAGAGCAACTTATGTAGATAGAGGCGTATGTATAATAGTACTACTACTACTACTTCTACTGATAATAATAATAATAGAATTTAACCATGTTACAAAAGTATGACAGTATTACAGGATCCCACTGGGATAAATAAATAAATAAATCTTAGTCAGATTTGTCACCCACCTTTGTACAATCTTGTGTAAAAGCGTGGTGATGGCAGTGGATGAGACACATGCCTTTGGTGTGAGAGACCCGGGTTCAATGTATATGTATGAATAAATGTAATCTTAGAACCTATCCCAAGTGGACACCCCATCCCCCACAGTTATCACTTACTCTGCTCAGCATCCCTTCATAAAATGCAAATAGCTGAATCCAGTCCTGTTGGTGGCGGTAATGCACCTGGTTTGCCGACCGCCAATAAACACAAAAGAAGAACAAAACAATCACCAACCGGATGTTGATTCTGTCCTGGGATTCTGCACACACGTGCAACCTGCTGACAACGACAGTCTGCATGTTTGTTTATATCTGAATTCACGTTAGATCACGCGAGATTATGTGAGATCCCAAATCCCAGCAGCAAGTGAGTGGTCCTGTATCTTCATTGCAGCGTCTGATGTGTGCATTCTTTTGATTAAAATATTAATTAAAAATCCTCTAGTGTGCAGCAGGAGGTTGCTGAAGACACAAATCACCCTCCAAGACTGAGCACAGAAACAACTGTTTGTTACTCTGCATCAGCAAGGTCTCTCCCAGGCAGACATCTCAAGGCAGACAGGGCTTTCCAGATGTGCTGTCCAGGCCCACCCGCCTACTGTCCGGAGGAGTCTGATCAAAAGTGGCCTTCGACAAGGGAAACAGGGCCAAGCGACTCAACTGTGCACGGAAACACAGGAAGTGGGCTGCAGGAAAGCAGAACAACAATGACTGTCTGCAGGCAAAAGTTCCTTGAAAGTTTGGGGCTGCAAACAGAGTTGGGGATTTGGTCAGAATGAATGGTCTCCTCAATGCTGAGAAGTAGATACTTCTTTTTCAGGGAGGCATCTGATTGGCCCCATGCAGCATGACAACGGCCCCAAACACACAGCAAAAGTTATAATTAAGATATATCTTCAGCTTAAAGAAGAACAAGGAGTCCTGGGAGTGATGGTGTGGACCCGACAGAGCCCTGATCTCACCATCTTCAAGTCTGCCTGGGATTACATGAAGAGAGAGAAGTAACCGAGGCTGCCTAAATCCACAGAAGGACTGGGGAGTTCTCCAAGATGTGTGGGCCGAGCTACCTGCAGAGGTCCTTCAGAAACTATGTGCAAGTGTATAATGCTGCTGTTTTGAACCAAATATTGATTTGATTTATAATAAATAATGGCAAAAATCAGATGAAAAACAAAAACTCTAATTTCCAGTACTTAAACACCTGTATTTACATGTGCAAAACTGAGTAGGAAGAAGTAAAACAAGACAAACATGTTTCTGGTGCAGTTTGGTTTTAGTTGCAGTCTACAGGGATGACACACACAAATAATTTACGCTGACATGAAAACAGAGATCTGTTGTCGAGATGAACTTGAAAACTCAGCGCTGCACCTTTTGACACGTTGTAATGAGCAGCAGAACCAGAGGAACTGTTGACGCACAGTTTAATAATCTTCATGGAGCTTCTAAAACTTTACTGAACTTTATGATCAAAACATCTCTGCATGTTTCATTTCTGAAAGATTAAAAAGTTTGGTGATTCTTAAACAGAGTTTGATTTGTTATGTTAATATAATCTATTAACATGTCTTTTTTGGAAAGCATTCTTCTTTGCAGCTTTTGTCCCCACACCTCCCTGAAACTTTTGCACAGTATATTTAATCTGAAACATTCTGCCTATTGATTAATTTTACTTTTGGTGCATCTCTAATAATTAGAATATCGTGGAAAAATTAAAAAAAATCCGTAATTGAATTTAAAAAATTTTAAAATTCCTATATTTGAGACTCATTACACATAAAGTTAAATATTTTAAGCCTTCTTGTTTTAATCTTGATGATTACGGCTTACAGCTCACAGAAATGAAAACTCTAGATTATTATATACGTTAATTAGAAAGTTCTAATGAGCAGCAGAACCAGAGGAACCGTGTGTTTAACGGGCAGTTTAATCTTAATGGAGCTTCTTCCAAAACTTTATGATCAAAATATCTCTGCATGAACTCAGTATTTCATTTGATTAGTTATGTTAATATAATCTATTAACTACTTTGACTTTTAGAACTTTAAGTTTTGATACGAATACTGCTGTACTTCTACTTAAGTAACATTTTGAATGCAGCAGTTTCGGGTGTAACAGAGTATTTCTATACTGTTGTATTGGTACTTTCACTTCAGTAGAAGAATTTAATTGAAAAACATATTTAAATGATGTACCAAACAAAAATGTTTTCTTAAGTCTGTAGAATATGATGTGTAGGGCAGGACATCTCTGCAGCACGACAATATTTAATTTAAAATGGTATTCTGACACATTTAACCTTTAACAGATATCGCACCTCCTGTGATTTAAAAATTGCAGAAGACCATATTGCGATTTCGATTAATTTTAGTATTGTAAGATTTCAAACTATCCTCAGCCCTAATCAGAGTCAGACGGCACTGACGGGTTAAAAAAAAAGATAAGAACAAACCTCATATAATGTATTTACATTTTGAGAATTGGAAATAACAGACCGAAGTCATCAGTGAAAAAAAAATGGATTTTATTTTTTACTTTTTTGGTCTTTTCTGTTTTTATTTGTCTCAGTTGGTCCGAGCTAGAGTGTGTCGTACCTCGAAAGCCAACACTTTGCTTTCACATACACACACCGGACATCATTCGCATTCAGAACATCACATACACAACAGAAGGAATAAATAACATATGTACAGGTTTAGATGCTTCTCGTTGAAGAGAGGAAGTTGTTTCAGAGTCGTGGGACAGCAGCGATCCTGAGATCCTGAGGTGGTGGTGGAGGCGTCGTGTTTAGAAGCACTTGCGGTGGACGATGCTGGGGCCGGCCTCGTCGTACTCCTGCTTGCTGATCCACATCTGCTGGAAGGTGGAGAGGGAGGCCAGGATGGAGCCGCCGATCCAGACGGAGTATTTACGCTCAGGAGGGGCGATGATCTGCAGAAGAGAAGGGAATTGTTTTTTAATTGTCTGATAGCACATTATAATAATTATATTATTACAGACAGGACAATGAAACCACTGACTCAGTGCCTGTTTTGGGAAGAAACCTTTTAGTATAGATGACATAACAGTTTCACTGTAATGTTCTCAATCCTATCACATGATATAATCAGATGGAGTTTGTACATTTGTCTTTTAATTATATAGAGTTCAAAAGTTTTCTGAGAACGTTAGTCAACACTGGAGTAACACTAATTTATTAATTTAATGTGTTTGTCTGTGTCTGATTTGATCTTATTTTTATTATTGTGATTTTGTATTTTTGTATGAGTAAGCACATCATGAGCAGAGTACAATCCAGAGTCAAATTCCTCATACGTGTACACATACCTGGCAATAAAACTGATTCTGTTTCTGATTTAGTTTCAAATGAACTGAAACCTCGAAAGCTGCTTCTAAATGCACTCGTGGTGAGATTATTTCTTTCAACTGTTATTTTCAAAGTCAAATGTGAACTTTAAATCTCAACACATTTTGTAAAAGCTTGAGGCTTAAACTAATTATGGTTTAAAATAAACATTTTCAAGACTCCCATTAGACTCATGGTGATCAGTAATTTAGACTAAACCAGAGGTTTGTCAAAATCTGAGACTGTGACTCACCTCAGAGAAAGCTTAGAAAAGGCGCCCTTTACTTCTTTTAGTGTACTTCTTTAGTTTCGCTCACTTCCTGAATGCCTTTGGGATCATGATTTTGATCTCACAGACACTCAGCAACTGAGCTAAGCTAGTTTAATATTGCTTTTTGACTTCAGACTCCACTAAACACATAAAAAAAGGTTTGTCCTGATGCATTTATTAGTTTC
>NW_024040040.1:63963909-64011221 GCF_014851395.1 Micropterus salmoides | reverse complement strand
CCACTCAGAAAGAAACATTTGTTGTCTGGGACTTTAGAGAATTTTATTCTTTAATTCTTGAGAATTTTATGCAAGTAAAGTACACAACTCTGTTCTGCCAGCCCTCATCGCTGCTGTCTTTCAGGTCTTTCACTCATGTCAGGGCTAGTGTTGGTTTCTGAAAATCTTTACTCCAGTAAAATGAAAATTACTCCTATAAAAAAACACTGAAGTAAAAGTAAAAAATTACCATTTCACAAACCTACTCAAGTAAAAGCAGAAACGTGCAGATATCTTCTCTTTTTAGAATAAGCGTACCATCTGCTGTGCATCAGTTTCGCTTTGCTTTACTTGTTTTTTAGCCCTGCTCTAATTTTGTTATTTCTTTTAATACAATTCTTTTACTTCTTTAAATCTACATAGTTATCAGTAAGATCAGTAGTTTAGCCTGGCCTCTATATGTAGGTTAAGCCTACATATAGGGCCAGCAGGACTGTGTGTAATCTCTTCGTATTGGTATTAAACAAAGCAACCAAGCAAATTAGAGAAAATAAATAACTTCTAGAGATGGCAGATGCCAACAGTTGGTGACATTTCCCAACAGTACCCCCGTTTCATCGACATGCCATCCCTGGTAAGAATTTTATTTGACTTTTATCAAATGTGTTAATATAGATGTAGATTCCAAATTAGTGTGTGGTGGATGTTAAAACTATTTAATATCAAAGTGTGATTTTATTAATTTGCATATTTACCAGAGATTTTTTGTGTTATGTTATTTTGATTTGTTAAAAGGTGTTCTGGAAATAGCTCACATTCTGGTTCTCTCTACACAACATTAGCTAGATGCAGAGTTTGGAAGATGTTTGAGGGAAAGGGAGAGATGCTAATCCGAAGATGGGAATCATCGGTTATTCCAAAACTGAAACGGATTGCGGCTTTGGAGAAGGGGAGTGTAACCACTCTGTTGGATCAGAATCCAACTGTAATGATGGTAAGTAATAATTAACTGCTAATATATATTATTGATCGGTTTTGATCAACGTTGACTGAAACTTTGAGCAGAGAGCTTTAAATGACTTGGAGTAATTTTTAAGCAAAAATGACAAACATTCCCTAGTTCAACCTCCTCAGCTGTGAAATCTTTGATTGTAAAATTAATCTTGGGTTGGTTTTACAAAATAAGCAATTCATCTTAGGCTTAAGAAATTGTGATGGGCATCACCATTTATCGAATAAGCAGTGCATTAATTCATCAGTTGCAGGCATAATTGTAACCGTCTCAACAATTATCTTGTGCTCTTATTAAATAGATGAGAAGTGCTACACTATGCTGCAAGTCCTGACACACTTGCTTCTGCCAACTGCAGGAAGAGGTGCAGTATCAAATCTGCTATTTCATATCTGCTGGACTTTGTACCGGTAAGTTTTATTTAGTTATCAAGTATGGTCTTGTATCACTGATAATAACACTTAATGATCCTTAACATGTGCAGCATGAAAATTTATTGCATTTGTCACCTCCTTGTCTCCTCTCTCTTCATCTCCCTCCATTTCTTTTCACAATGCTCTCTCTCTCTCTCTCTCTCTCTCTCTCGGAACCAGGATCTCCTCGCTGTGTGACACTGTTGACATCGCATAACATCAATTCCTATTCTAAGCATCTTGCAAGAGAGCATTCATCAGGGGATAGCTCACTAAACATGGCTACCCAGCTTTTAGAAGGAGATGTGTCAGACAACCTTACAGAGGACAATGCAGCAAATATCAGCAACAACACACATTTGCTTCTTGATGCAACATCAGACAGAGGAGGATGCCAATTTGTGTTCTGCTAAGTCTGAGGATGCAGTGTCAGTCACCAGTCATGCTGCTACATTTGCTGCAAAGATGTACTCTTTTCTAATGTGACATTAAGTGATGTACAAAGAAGTGTAAGTTGCACTAAAGAACTTTTGGACAGGACTATTGACAGCCTTCAAGCATCTACCACTGCTTTGCTCAAAAGCTTAGCTGTTCCAGATGACAACGAGGGGGTTCGTTCATTAATGAAAGAGTTTGAGACTGCAAGAGAGTCCTTGAGAATATAGATAACCCTTATAAAATGTCTACATTCTTTGAAACGGAGTACTCTCTTGTTAAGCCAACCGAGATCTTCTTAGGCCACAGAGCTGAAACTATAAGAAAAAATGGTATTGCACAACAAACATACATTTCAGTATATTTCCATCCTTGAAACTCTAAAATTAATCTTTAATAATCAGAAATTTCAGACCCTGTATTTGCAGTCTCATAGAAGTACAGATGGAAAGATAGGTGACTATTGTGATGGTGCTCATTTTGCTAGACATGAACTATACAAAACACATCCCGATGCTCTACAGATTCAGCTATACTTGGATGATCTGGAGACAGTTAATCCTCTTGGGTCAAAAACAAAGATTCATAAAATGGGAGCAGTGTATTTTTCATTGAGAAACCTACCCCCTGAGTATAATTCAAGCTTGGCAAACATTCACCTTTGCTTTCTATTCAATGCTATTGACAGAGAAAAATATGGCTTTGCAAAGATTTTTCAGCCTTTCATAGATGACATAAAAATCCTAGAGAGTCAAGGCATTGACATTAAGATAAGAGGGGAAACACACACAATACACGGAACGATCTGCCTTTTTACTGCTGACAATCTTGCTTGTCATGCGCTGTGTGGCTATGCAGAAAGTTTTTCTGCTAACAGGTTCTGCCATATTTGCCTTGTTGATAAAACAACTTCACAAAGTGTGTTCAATGAAGATGATCTTGAAAAGAGAGACAGACACAATTACCAGCAGCATGTTGTGTTGAATGATGTCACTGTTACAGGGATCAAACAAGACTCGTGCTTGAATACTTTGGAATACGTTCATGTAACTGAAAATGTAGGGGTTGACATAATGCATGATGTGCTTGAGGGTGTTGCACCTTTGGAAGTAAAACTTTTACTTCGACACTACATTTTTGAAGAAAAGCTGTTGTGCCTGGAACAGCTGAATGAAAGGATAGCCAGCTATGACTATGGGTATTCAAACACAAAAAACAATCCAAGTGTAATCCTTAACCTGAAATCTGAGACAGCCATCAAACAAACAGCAGCACAGATGTGGTGTCTCATACAAAACTTGCCTCTTCTTTTGGGGGACATAGTCAGTCCTGAAAGTCTGCACCTGCAGTTGTTCATTTTGTTACGAGAAATATGTAGCATTATATTTGCTCCTGTTGTAACCAGAGGTCTTGCACTGTTCCTGAAACAGCTTATCATAGATCATCATAAGTTGTTCAAAGAACTTTATCCTGATCGACACCTCATCCCAAAACACCATTTCATGACACATTATCCAACTATGTTGATTCAATTTGGACCTTTGTCAAAACTTTGGTGTATGAGGTTTGAAGCAAAGCATAATCCCCTCAAACGGCAAGCACATGCTGTGTGCAATTTCAGGAATATATCAAAAACTCTGGCTTGTAAAAACCAGGTGCAACAAATGTATTGTTGGAAATTTGGGGACCCACTAGATGTTCAAATATCTGTACCAAATGCATATCCTATTGTTCATTCTTTGAAACATGGTGACCAAATAAGTGAAGAACTGAGCTCCTTTGCAGAAGAGGCAACAGAGACGGTTTATGTGTCAAACACAGTCGGTGTAGGTGGACATACATACAGAACAGGGAGCATTCTGATGTCAGCTAGTTCAGAAAAGGAACCAATCTTTGGAGAAGTTGTTCATTTATTCCCAAAGGTGGACAGAAACACTGTGTTGACTTTTTTAAGGATAGTTAATGTTAAATATTTTGATGATCACTTTTACTCATATGCTGTGGAAAAGATGGAGGAGTACAAACTTGTTAAAATTCCTTCTGGTGTGTCAGATTCCTGACCCCTAGATATTCAGACACATTTTTTAGATGATCAGATCTACATCAATCCAAGATACATAGTTTTGAAATAAGTGCAATGATGTAGAAGGTGTGGTTATGTGTCATTTTGCTCAATGAAATAGGAAAATATCTGTTCTGTCCTGTCAGATTTGTTTTACTGCTGAAATTCTATGAAATTGTATAGTTGTGTTTGCAGCTATATATTTCTGTTAATCTGGTGTAGGTTCAATTCTGTGGATCTTTTTGCCAATACGCAATAAATGTATTGATATTAAATGCATTGGAGTCATAAATTGTGTATTCTGTTTTCATTAACTCATTTCGTGTCAAATTAACACTTTTTGTGTAGGGTTTTAGGTTTGTTTCTTTATACACAATGTGTGTAGCCATGGACAGCACATTATGTGTTAATGTTACACATGTTAACACATTTTGTGTTCACCTTCCTGACACATTCACTGTGTTAAAATCATTAACACAGTGAATGTGTCAAAATTAACACAACAAGGGTTGTCCCAAAAGTCACCCATTGATGTGTAAGAATTTACTTGTGGTTCCTAAACTATATAAATATCTAGATTTTAAAGCAGATAGTGCAGAGAATCTTGCTTCCTCTTGTGAGGTATCTTGTCGATTAAAGCAAACCAGGTAGTCTTCCGTGTGTGAGATCTGCACTGTTTTCTGGGTTTTTTTCTTTTGACCCACCGCAAGGGCTGCAGTACTGCAACAACAAGTCTGGATTGAAACACCTGAAACCTATTAAGTTTGAAAGATTATGATAGTATGACTTTTGTATTACCAAAATTATTGTGTTTTCTTATATTGATCTCTGATGTATTTTATATGTTTATATGTTGGTTTATCATTTATTAAACTAGACCTGATGTGTGTGTTTTTTGGAGAGGTGCAGAAACAGGGGGTCTCTGCATGATCAGATAAGGACCTGCTGCTGTTTGTTTCGATTTAGATTTATTGCCTTTTACCAATACTCAGGTACACAGCTTCTCCACCTCTCACTCGCTGTAACTAACATGACCCACAAAATATACAACCCAGAGGAAGAGCCATCCACTGACACTAGTTACAGTAAAGTTACTTACTGCGGTCTAACTTTTAGAAAGTGTGACACAATCTCGTTAGACCCTGTCACACTTTTTCCAGGAGGATTGTGCCGATATGCGTCTGGCTGCGCTGAATGAAGTAACGTTACGGAGTGTTGATCTGCCTCTGAGACGGGAATGTTGAAGTAACAGAGCCGGAACATGTCTGGAGAAAAGCCACAGCCTGCGTGCTGGTGTTCTTATTGCAGGATTTCTGCATGAAAGCGGTTGTGTTTCGGATTATGCTCGCTCATGAGTTCAAGTGAGCACGCGTACGAGCACACGCCTGGTTGCAATCTTAAAACCGCACCGCTAGTGGCCGCTGAAAACTCCATAGCGCCCCTTTAAATTGGTCATAGTACCTTACTACCCCACCAGAGCACTGTGCTCCCAGAATGCAGGGTCACTTGTGGTTCCCAGAGTCTCCAAAAGTAGACTTGGAGCCAGAGCGTTCAGCTATCAAGCTCCTCTCCTGTGGAACCAGGTTCCAGTTTGGGTTCAGGAAGAAGACACCATCTCCACATTTAAGAGTAGGCTTAAGACTTTCCTCTTTGATAAAGCTTATAGTTAGGGCTGGCTCAGGTGAGTCCTGAACCATCCCTTAGTTATGCTGCTATACTGCCGGGGGATTTCCCATGATGCACTGAGTGTTAGGAGTGTGGTTTTGTGTCCTTGTCCTTCCTGTTTAGGTCCGTTTTTGGTTCTGTGTTTCTCTGTGTAGCCTTGTTATTTCATTCAGTCTCGTGTTCTAGTTTACTTAGTATCTGTTTTGTCTCTTATCTTAGTTCCCTGTTCTGTGACTTAGTTAATGTCTTTATGTTTAATCCTAGCTTCAGTCTGTTTTCCCGGTTTGTAGTTTATTTGTGATCTGTCTGATTGTGTCTGAATTAGGTTTTTAGTCTGATAACTGTTGTTGTGATTTGGCGCTAAATAAATAAAATTGAATTGTGGTCACACCACCCTGGGCTGAGTTCAGCCCCTACAAAACGTATTGGGAGGAAACTTCTTTGATCGGCGCCGTTGAGCCAATCAGATTTCAGCAATAATGAGGATTCGTTGAAGCAGTAATCTACTCATACGAAACTCACGATGCCTGATCCCGTGAAAGCGCCGAAGAAGGCATAATCAGTGATTTCACAGTCGTTTAAATTAGCCTACTAAATATTATTGAGTTGTTCTTTAAACAGTGTGAACACCATAGACAGTGTCTCCTATTCGTGCCCTGGTGGGCAGTAGGCCACTATGGCCACCGCTGGCCTTTTACCTCAGTATGCCTCCAAATTCGGGCAGTTTTGGGTTCGCCTGAAATACATCGGCAACGGAGATCCCCTACTCGCGAGTATGTTGGTGAAGTTTTGTTGTTTGAGTCTGTCTGGATTAACGTTACTGACGTGTACTCATTTATAGCCTTACCTAACAAAAAAGACTTCGAGCTGTGCTTTTTCCACGAGGCACCTTTAAGGCGTTTCCTGGAAGCCCAAGCCTCTAAAAATGGAGACCCAAAATGGAGGGACTGGTCCATCGAGTCCTCCATTCAAATGGAAATCACAAACATTATAGTGAAATTCTGGACTGGGCGAGTACCAGACCATGACATAGATCTGTATCTGAGCTGATTTTGTGAGATCTTGCATTCATACAAACCTTTGGATAAGTTTGGTATCTGGTATGGTGTTTGCAGATATAAAGTAAAGATGCGTAAAGACGCAAGATGCGTAAAGACGCAAACGGACACACTTCACAAATCTCCAACTCCATCTCCCTTGGCCCTTACAACGGGAGAATAATCTACTCCGGTCAATCCATCAGTTGCTTTATATGTCATTCCACCGACCATCAGGTAAAGAAGTGCCCCTCTGTAAAGTGCTGGAAATGTGGCAACTTGGGCCACAAGGCCAAAGTCTGCAATTTTGAGAGTCAGTGCAGCCTGTGTGGCGAAAAAGGCCACACTTTCTTCAGGCTAGAGCCCAGCAGCAGTCTGGCCCTCCAGTCAACCAGCGATCTGGTCCTCCGTCAGCAGCTAAGCCGCTTCTATTGGCGGAACCACAGCAGCCCGGCCCTTTACCAGCCGCCAAGGAGCGACCTGATCCTCCGCCATCAGTAAAGCAGCAGCCTGCGACCGAGCAACATCAACCTGGCATTCTGCCAGATAAGCAGCGATGTGACCCTCCACCATCAGTAAAGCAGCAGCCGGCAACCGAGCAACATCAACCTGGCATTCTGCCAGCTAAGCAGCGATCTGACCCTCCACCATCGGCAAATCAGCAGTCATCAACTGATCAACAGCAGCCTGGCACCCTGCCAGCCAAGCATCGATCCGATCTTCTACCAGTGACAAAGCAGCAGCCAGCAGCAGTCCAGCTGCAGCCCGGCTCTCTGCCAGTCATCCTACAGGTGCCTGGAGCCCTCCCCTGCTCCTCGCGTCTATCTGATGTTCAACTTCTCGCCTTACAGAGGGATCGTCGTCCGTCCCTCAAAGAGGCGCTTCCTGTCGAGGAGCCGCAGCCTTCAGCTCAGACCCCTCCGGATGCCCTCTGTCCATCAGGTGAGGAGACTTCAAGTGTATGTAGTGAGAATGCACATAGAAAATTCATTGATATAGATAGTAGTGATGATGATGATGATGAAGATGTAAAGGATGAGGGCGAGCTGTTTTATGAGAGTGCGAGTGAGAGTCCAAGCTCGGATTTCAGCCCGTTGTTAACAGCTGCCCAGCGGTCCAGCAGATCTCCCCTCTCTCCCCTGCTGGAAAAACCAGCATGGACCAGCATAATTCCCATGCTGGTCTATGCTGGTCTATGCTGGTTAGATGCTGGTTTAGCTGGTGGACCAGCATTGTCTTGCTGGTGAAGCTGTTCCACCAGCAAGTTCTCATAAATGATGCTGGTCCACCACCTTAGTCTCGCTGGATTACCATTTTAGCTCATTACTTTGTACATATTTTTGCAGCCAGTACTTAGTACATAGTCCTTGTAGGTAGAAATAAGCAAAGTATGGGTGAAATACAAGACAATGAAATAGAAATAAGGCTAGCAATGCCAAGTTATTTAAAGGGAGTACATTATATAATGTTAAAAATTGGCATGCTGCACAACACATTTTCATACAAATTAATTAATTACAATAAATAAAAAATTAAAACTGAACATTAACATCTGTTTGGAATAAGTTTTATTATCACGATATATTTGAAAATTATATTCACATCATAGGAATTACTTGATAGCATCGCTACCATGGCAATATATACAGTACATTTATTATTCACATATTCCCTTGCTACTTAACATGTGAGATGAATACACGTCTCCTTCAGCATCTATATTTTCTAGGCTTTGTGGCAATAAAAAATAAAAACGATTAACAGGGTTCCTATAAGCATTCTTTGATGTAATTTGGAGGATATTCAATCAAAAAGTACATTGCAGTAAGTTTGTTTATCACTGTCAGTTACAGTGTCAGTTTCAACTCTTAAGGCCCCAGTAAACTGAGCGTGATGTTCAGCGTAAAGCACTGAATTGTGGGAGGAGTCATTTTAGATATACCTGGTTTGCTTGTCTCTGTCCCTGATTCAAATGAATGGGTTGTGCAAATCAGGCTCCTGCAAAGCTTAATGAATCTGGTATGTTGGAGCAGGGAAACATGAAAACTGAATGAATCAAATTCAGAAACTATGCTGGCTCCTTATTTAATTATTTTTTATATATATTTTTTTTTTTTAACACACACACACACGCTTACTGTTTTTATTTCTAATATATTCTTTACACACACACACACACACACACACACACACACGCTTACTGTTTTTATTTACTTATTTTATTTCTAATATATTCTTTAACACACACACACACGCTTACTGTTTTGTTTATTTATTTTATTTTAATTTCTAATATATATATATAACACATTATATATTAAATATAATATATATATTACTTTATGCTTAAATTTCTTTAATGAAATGTATTGGGGTGATTATTCTTACGTAGTATGTATGATGCTTTGGCAATATTGTTACAGTCATGCCAATAAAGCTAATTTGAATGAATGAAAGGAATTTTTTTTAGTCCTGTTACGTCCCAAGGTCTAGGGGTGTCCTGGAGGTAACATAAATGTGTGGCCTCCCACTCTTCCCATTCCCAAACAAGGCCAGTACACAACAAATACAATTTAGCAGTTTTTATTATACCTCGGAGATGAGCAGTGCCCAAAACAACAACCAAAACACTAAGAAAAAACCTAAATCTTTCCTAAACCCAAAAGGTAAAGAAAAGACAAAGCTCTAAAACTAGGCTTCTAAGTCCAAAAACAGGAGAAAACGGTGCAAACAAAAGAAAGGGCTTCTCACTCCTACTCACTGCTAGTAGCTGACACAATATAGCTACAACAAAAGGAAATTGCTTCCTAGAAACAAAAATGGCAAAGCCAACAAAACCAGGTTGTCATAAGACAATCAGAAGGACTACGTTACTACTTACAATCTAAGTAGTATATAGTCACAACCGTTCACTATGTACAATAAACACAGACATAGCACACAGTCCTCAGGCAGGTTGGGAATGGCAGAGAGAGGGGCAGAGTTCCTGTCCGTAGGGCTTAAGATGGCTGCTGTCATCCAGATGCCCAATCAGGAGGCTCCAATCAGCTCAACCAGACCAATCCAGTGTGTCCACCTGTTCTCCAGTACCTGCATACACTCACACACACACTCTAATGGAGGATAACAGCTGACAGTGCCAGGAGAGATAAACAACAAAATATGACCCCAGGGTCATAACAGTCCTACTTTTGCATTACCTCACAATGCTTTTGTGTTACCTCGCAATATGTTTTACGTTCCCTCGCAATGCTTCTCTTCTTCCTTCCTTGTGAGCCATAGCTGTGTCCAGTTATTGTAGTATAGAGGAAAGGCCCGGTTCAAAGTTTAAAAGGCTGATCCATACTGGGGCGTTGTGCTGAGAGCAGCCGAGTGGACACAGAAGGAAGGAAGAAGAGAAGTATTGCAAGGTAACACAAAAGAAGTCCTCCAAAAAAAAAAAGCCTTAGTAGCCAGCGTATAGAAAATATAACACACACATATATTTAATAGGGGAAGGAAGCTGCCTGAGCACAACAAACCAATAACAAAGCCCTTAACATCAACCATATAACATACACATTGCTGGGGCTCATCAAGCATAAAAACCTTTACATTGTCAGATGTGACTTTCCAGCAGTTAGTTTTAAATAACATCTTTATAAGTAGACAGTTGCAATAAAAAATGTTTAAAGAATCCCTAAGAAAACCTCAGCAACACATCCACTTGAATCAACAGTGAGGAGAACCCTCCTACACAGAGCACGATATCTCGTCAATGAGGAGGAGGAGGAGGATACAGAGAGGAAGGTGCAGCCGGTGTGAGTGTCATGGCAAACAGATACAATGATAATAATGGATAATACGAATACTGACTTGACGTAAGGCCAGGATGGACAATCCTAACTCAACAGGCACAACCAGAAGCATCCCAGCAACAAGTATGAGGTTCCCACAAGGTAGACTGTCACAACATCTAGCCAGTGTCTTCCAGCCACAAAACACTTAACTACTTCTACTTATGATCTCAGATGAGATACGCTCAAGCGACGTAACATGTGACACCACTGGGAAATACTACATCGTGGACACATCAAGGACGCTTAGAGAAGAAGCTCAAAGAATATCTGCAAACAGATATCAAGACCAAAACCATTCTCAGCATCGACTGCAAAGGAGTCAAAGTCAATTCAATCCAACCCAACAACCTGTAGTCGGCGAACGGCCATAGCAAGATCAAGGAGGACATTCACACCCAAAGCCAGAGATCACCTTTGAAGAGACAGGGCTTACCAACCACCAACAAGTCACCCCGATTATACAATCACTTGTTATCATGTGAACACACTTGTGGACAGTAGCTCCATTTACTGAATCAAGACTGTGTTCAACAGCTCTGAGCTTCTCAGTGAAGCTTAGAACTAAACTGATTTAATAACACATTTACTTTTGTTAATAAATATGTTGATTTTCATTGTTCATTTTAAGTGCTTAACTTTTTGTTCTTAAAAATATGCCACAATAGTAAAAAAAAAAAAAGCCAATTGTGTTTTTTCAAAGAAAGAAAATATCCCTAAAAGAGAGCTAATCAAAATTTTAGTCAGTAGCTGGTAGTTAAGATTACTAAGCTACAGAATGACCTCTATGAAAGACTAGTCTCTCTCATGTGCATTTGGAAAGTCACAAATGTACATCTGATCACCCGTTTTTAAAACCATGCATTTCTGCTCTAACCTGTCTACTGAAATCAGACACACTGGTGAAGAAACCCTTTCACTTACAAGTCTGATATGTGACACAAACCCGTAACCTTGTGTTAAAGGAAAGGAGGTTTGTGTATAAAGCTTTTTGAAAAGGACAGCAATTTCTGGACCCCTTTCTGAAGGAAAGGAAATGATATTCTGAATTTCTCCATAAACACCATCCCTCAGCTTTGCAAAACAGTCTCTGCGTCTCTTACTGAGGCTATAGCTTTTGCTGGTATAAACCAGTCCTTTATACACCATTCTTCTGTGCACTACCATTTCATCTGGTGCAGGTTTCTGTGCAGAAATGAAGGCCCCTTTTTCATCATCGGTAGTCTCTGTCACCCTGCCATTATCCAGAACAGTTGTGTCTTCATATTTTGTGAAACTCTTTACTCTTCTGTCATTTGTCAGTTCCAAACAGAACTCCTTCACTTGCTCACTAACTGCATACCTTGTGGTAAAGAGTGGTATTGCTCTGTGCAAGAGGAATTTGTTCACAATCTGCAGAGCTACACACTTTGTTCCATGAACCAGTTTCAACAGACCACCATTTGCATTTTCAAACACAAATGCTGAGTGTGCCCAGAGTGGCCCCCACAATTTAACAGATTTTGCAAGGTGAGTTAGCAGGTGTACATTAAATGTCATAGATGCCTCCCCATACAGCAACTGAAACCTTGCCACAAACTCGAAAAGCATCTCATCTGCCTTGTTGATGTCTTGGAAGGTAATGTTCTCTTTCAAAAGTAGAAATACTGCCGAAACCAGAAGGCCAAGGTGCTTCACGGAGCGTGGCTGAAGTACACCATTCAGAACTGGCAAGCTATAAAACAGGAGCCATGCTCGCCACTCTGAGGCTTTCCAGTACTTGAATTCTGCAAGGGGTCGGGGTAGTCGTGTTATCAGGTGTGGTGGCTTTATGTCCTTGATCCTGTTTTCTAGCACCCTCATAGTGTTGGGACTCCCAGTGTAGTAGGGTTGCTCACTACTGTTCAAAAGAAGCTCTGTGAGTTGTCTAATAACACCAAGTAAGACAGCATGCATATAATCTGGAACAAAGCCCCACACTATATCAAAATAAGGCATGTTTATGAGTGGTGATGGACCTTTCACTCACTTCTGTTTTGAGCTACCGCTTGCTCCATATCATAGCATTTTCTTCGCCTCTCTGTCAGGATATTCTGTGGCAGTCACAGTGTATTTCACCTGTTTCTCTACTAGAGTACCAGGATGTAAACAGAAGCCACAACCGAAGTATCCATTGAACTGTGTGGTGTTTTGCATGGCTGGTCTTGCCTTTGAGTCTACACAACAACATAAACCAACAATTTTGCTGTACACACATGTTCCATTTTTTCTCCAAGAGACACCTTTGGATGCCAATGTTTTGGCCTGTTCAACAAAGGGTCTGAGAAAAATGGGCATAACTGGCTCTTGAGCACCAAACCAAAGACCTGCAAGCACTACATTCTGGAATCTCATTTTGGGAGGGAGCTCGTTTAAGCTGTATGTATGTAGCTGTATGGGCCATATTGAAAATTTGGAAGACTTGTACACAGGTGAGCCATCAGAATTGAAATTGAATGACAAATTGTTTGGATCTGACAAAATTCCACCTGGTTTTGACAAGTTTTGATACATTTCACCATCATATATGTCAGAGATGATGTGTTCATTCTGTGGCCTTTGGTGTCTGTAGCTCATGCTGTTTTGAATCTGAGGATTTTCAAGCATTGTCTGGATTTGAGGTGCAACTGGTATGTTGTTTTCTGCCCCCGCGGGTCTCGAGGTTCAGGATGAAGCACCTCTTAAGGTAGTTAGTAAAAAGAGAAGAGCTTTGTCCCCAGGTAGATTGCTTATGTTGGACTGTTTTTATAGAGGGGAAAAATATCGCATTATAAATGTTTACACTGCTCCAGATAGAGGCAAGAAAACCCGGTTATTTAAAAGACTCGGGGAACTCCTCATGGTGGCGTACAAAATTATTTTATGTGGTGATTTTAATACAGTGACTGCGGAAGAGGACAGGTGCAGCGATACTTTATTTAAATTGAGCCCACAAGGTAAACTTTTAAAAGAAACGTGCAAAGAAGCTAAATTAATTGATGTATGCAGAGCTGTCAATCCGTCGGGGTTTGATTTTACTAGGTTCGATACTAAAACTAAAACGAATATCGACAGAATTTACGTCTCAACTCACTTTAATGTATCTTATTATAGAACAGTCTTAAACGATTTTTCAGATCACCTTTTAGTAGTAACATCATTAACCTCCGGAACCTCAGTAAACAGAGGTTTCTGGAAACTAAACACTCTGTGTTTAAAAGAGAGAGACATAATTATAGAACTTAAACAGGAAATTCAGAAAATAATTCAATTAAATGTTCTTACCAAATCTGATGTTATACTGTGGGAACTAGTAAAATGTAGAATGAAGGAGTATTTTAAATTTAAATGTAGAGAACTAAACAAAAGTAAAAATATAAAATACGATTTATTAATTAAACAATACGTCACGTTAAAACAAAAGGTAAGAACATTAGCAGAAGAGGAAACAATGTCAGAATTAAAAGTACAAATAGATAAATTCAATGGTGAATTATTATTAAACATTTTTAAATATACAGAAACAGACAACAGAGGCAATTTACTTCAGTCCCTCAAAATCAGACAAAAACAAATTCAAAGTAAATACATTGAATCTATTAAAAATCAGGATGGTGTTGCTGTTCATTCTGAACCACAGAAAAGACAAGCGATAAGAGATCTGTGTGCCAACGCATATAAACAAATAGAAACCGAGGCAGAATGTGCGGACATTTTGCTAAAGGATGTTCCTCCCATCAGCTCACTTAACTTCTCTCAGGTAATTGGGGACATACGAAAAGATGAGGTGGTGCAGGCCATCCAACAGCTTAATGTGGACAAAAGTCCCGGTCCGGATGGTCTGCCCACGGAGTTTTACCAGCTATATCTGGACGACATTATAAATCTCCTCACTTCAATGTTCAATGAAGGTTTGAAGAACGGCTGTATGGGGGACTCCTTTTATCAGGGTGTTCTGTGTCTTTTATTTAAAAAAGGTATACAACTGATTTGGATAATTACAGACACTTGACTATTATGAATACAGATTATAAAATACTCGCTAAAATAATTACCAATCGATTAAATAATATTCTGGATGAAATTATAGAAAGAGAACAAACCTGTGCAATAAAAGGCCGTCTCATGTGGGACAATCTGAGCATTTTACGAGAAATTTTAAACAAACCAAATAACAAAGGTTTTTATATCATAGGCCTTGACCAGAAAAAAGCCTTTGATTATATTTCCAGAGATTACCTCTGGTCAGTTTTGGAAGCATTCGGCTTTCCTGAATCCTTCATCCATATGGTAAAGTGTCTGTATGTGAAATCAAGTGTGTGTGTTAATGTCAATGGTGTTTTGACCGAGTCTTTGGAGGTCCAGAGAGGTGTAAAGCAGGGCTGCCCCCTGAGTCCAGCCTTGTACATCCTGGCCATCAATCCCCTGATTAAAAAAATCAACTCCGAAAGCCTCATCTCAGGTACAAGTGTAGGTAACGCCTCTAAGGTTACAGCTATGGCCCATGCCGATGACATTACTGTAGTAATAAAAAACAGAGGGAGATGGACGCTTTAATAAATATTTTAAGCGTGTATGAGCTCGCATCTGGGGCTAAATTAAATCACTCTAAAACTGAAGGAGTTTGGATAGGAGAGGAGAGCGACAGGGGCGACATTAACATTCAAATTAATCAGGAAATTAAAATCTTGGGCCTGACCATATGCACTAATGATTGTGCTGAAGTAAACTGGGAGAAAAAACTGAGCGTAGTTAAAGAAGAAGTAAAAAAATGGGAAAACAAAAGAAATAATTATAGGACCAGAAATAATGTTGTCAAAACTTTTATTTTATCCAAACTCCTGTTTTTATCGAATATTGTCCCCCCATTGCACAAAATGATAATTAAACTGAATAAACAATGTGTTAACCTGGTCTGGGGAACAACCAGGGGAGTTACAAAAAGAGTGCTGCTTTTTAAAAGCAGAGAATACGGAGGTTTAGGTGCCGTGGATCTGGGTATCCGCCTCACGATAGCTTTTGTAAAAAATGTTTCCACAGCCATCTCCAGGAACGCTCTCTGGCTGGGTGATCCCACCAAATGGCAAAAGAGACGAGGCAGGGCCAGACAGGGTCCCTACTACAAACTAATTTACGGGGATTTTATTGCACAACACCAGCACTTACAGATAGACTGGGTGGGTTTTAGCAGCAAATCTATTTTCATAAAAATTAAAGATTACAAATATGGGGGTTTTATTCATTACACGAATTTGGCGGTTGGCGATGGCACCGAGGTGAGGAAAATTTTAAGGGGAAAGTCACTTTCTGAGAGCCTTCGGGACGCCCGGTGGCTCATGTCGGTCAGTAGACTCCCAGTCAGGGCGGTGGTGTCCTGGTGTTGCTTTGTTAAAACAAAAGAATGTCCGATGAGACGTTGTGAGGAGGATGAGACACAGCAGCACCTCCTGATGGACTGCTATAGGTCTCAGGAGGTCTGGAACATTTTAGATGGTCTTGGACTCTCTTTCATACGTAATTATAGATCTGTTACATACGGACTTCTTGAAGAAATCATGCCCACAAAGAAAAAAGAACTGTTTCAACTGGTCATCAGCATCGTTTGCCAAAAACTTTGGAAAACTAGATGCGCCCTAAGTATTCACCAGACTGTCATAGACAGTGACATGGTCGTGAAGCAGATTCTGACCGAACTCCGCAGGAGGAGAACTTTGGACAAGATGCAGTCTCTACCCTGGAGCGCACTGGATTTATGAGGGAAAGACCCCCCAAGCAGCGACACTAAGCTCTATGGCACCTGGCACTTTCTATTGTTGGGTAAGCACTTTATTAATGTATAGGTTTCCTTGTAATTATTCTTAATAATTGTGTGTGATGTGTAGGCTATTTAGGTGTGTTTTTTTGGAACTGTTCTGTTCTCTGTCATGTTTGAAATTCAATAAAGAACCTTTAAAAAAAACGTATTGAGAGGAAACTTCTTTGATCGGCGCCGTTGAGCCAATCAGATTTCAGCAATAATGAGGATCGGTCCAAGTTGGACGGGCCGCTCATATCCCCCCTCAATATTGAAAGAATTGTTTGGCTCATTCTGACAGACAGCGTTTGCTGCAGCTGAGCAGCTGGCCGGCGTGGTCACGGATCATTTAAAGTTGAACATACGAAACTGAAAAATAAAAAGTCTGTTCGGCCTGAAATGGACCGGCTGTTCGGGACTCTTCCGAAATTCCTGATGGCCAATCCGCCCCAACAAAAGGGACTCTACTATTATCATACAACTGTAATAGTGTTAATCTGTGATCTACAAGGTGGCCTTAATCTGATGGCCTGAGATTGATTGCTTTTGTCTCCACCCACAGAGCTGGCTGATAAAATCCTGGGTTTTCCTCACACTAGTTGTCATTGAAGAAACGCCCTTCATCACTCTCCTGATTATTTCTTCAGGTTTTTCAGGTAAGTTGTGGATCTTAAACTGAGTTACTGTGGCTGTAATAACTTGCTAACATGCCAAGAGTGTAAAAACAGTGTTAGTGTAACATTTAGAGGAAGTTAGAGTAAAAGTACTAGTACCAAACTGTAAAAATACTCCACTACTTTATATACTGCTGGGTAGTTTATTCTACAGCAAAACAGCCGTGCAACATGTTCTACAAGTGTAATGTCCATTGATATCTTATCTAACATGACATAAAATAAAAAGAATGAACAGACTTCATGATTTTAACTTCTGTGCAACTTTTGATTCTGCATGTACAGCCATTACACGTCACACCGAGTTACAGTTCTGCCCGCGTCATCAGGACTGTGCTCTAACTCTTAAAGTGACAGTTCCCTCTGAAACACTTCTACTCATTTTCAAGTTCATTTTCATCAGCTCAGAAAAAACATTTTCCAGCTGACTAGTTACTAAAACTATCAGACAAATGTAGTGGAGTAAAAGTACAGTAGATTTGCCTCTGAGATGTAGTGGAGTAGAAGTAAAGTTGCATAAAATGGAAATATTCAAGTAAAGTACCTTGAATTTGTACTTAAATTGTACAGTATTTGTACAAATGTACTTAGTTACTTTCCATTTCCTCTCCTCTCTGTCCATAACTTATATTTCCTTGTTCCCTCCCCTTCAGATCTACAGTTTAAAGACAGGTGTAACCAACCTGTGGTGAAGTGCAGGAGCTGACAGACCCCATTCACTGCAGAAACACTAGCTGTTTAGATCAGAGCTCAAACCAGTTTGAGTTCCGAGAAAGTGAAACGAAAGTCGTTGCCACTGAGAGGTGAGATGGCTCAGAAAGGAGTCAGCTGGACCAGGACGCCTTCTCTTGTTCCATCTGTCTGGATCTCCTGAAGGATCCGGTGACTACTCCCTGTGGACACAGCTACTGCATGAACTGTATTAAAACCCACTGGGATGAAGAGGAGGAGAAGAAAATCCACAGCTGCCCTCAGTGTAGGCAGACCTTCACACCGAGGCCTGTCCTGCTGAAAAACACCATGTTAGCAGTTTTAGTGGAGGAACTGAAGAAGACTGGACTCCAAGCTGCTCCTGCTGATCACTGCTATGCTGGACCTGAAGATGTGGTCTGTGATTTCTGCACTGGGAGAAAACTGAAAGCCCTCAAGTCCTGTCTGGTCTGTCTGGTCTCTTACTGTGAGAAACACCTGCAGCCTCACTTTGAATCTCCTGCCTTTGAGAAACACAAGCTGGTGGAGCCCTCAAGAAGCTCCAGGAGAACATCTGCTCTCGTCATGATGAGGTGATGAAGATGTTCTGCTGTACTGATCAGCAGAGTATCTGTTATCTCTGCTCTGTGGATGAACATAAAGGCCACGACACAGTCTCAGCTGCAGCAGAAAGGACCGAGAGGCAGAGAGAGCTCGAGGTGAGTCGACAAAACATCCAGCAGAGAATCCAGGACAGAGAGAAAGATGTGAAGGTGCTTCAGCAGGAGGCGGAGGCTATCAATCGCTCTGCTGATGAAGCAGTGGAGGACAGTGAGAAGATCTTCACCGAGCTGATCCGTCTCATGGAGAAAAGACGCTCTGATGTGAAGCAGCAGGTCAGATCCCAGCAGGAAACTGAAGTGAGTCGAGTCAAAGAGCTTCAGGAGAAGCTGGAGCAGGAGATCACTGAGCTGAAGAGGAAAGACGCTGAGCTGAAGCAGCTCTCACACACAGAGGATCACAACCAGTTTCTACACAACTACCCCTCAGTGTCAGCACTCAGTGAATCTACAGACTCATCCAGCATCAAGATCCGTCCTCTGCGCTACTTTGTGGATGTGACAGCGGCTGTGTCAGAAGTCAGAGACAAACTACAGGACGCTCTGAGTGAGAAATGGAAAAACATCTCACTGACAAGGAGAAAAGTGGATGTTTTACTGTCACAACCAGAGCCCAAGACCAGAGCTGAGTTCTTAAAATATACACGTGAAATCACACTGGATCCAAACACAGCACACACACATCTGTTATTATCTGAGGGGAACAGAAGAGCAACATATTTGAGTCAACAACAGTCTTATTCTTGTCACCCAGACAGATTTACTGGATGGTTGCAGGTCCTGAGTAGAGAGAGTCTGACTGGACGTTGTTACTGGGAGGTGAAGTGGAGGGGGGGGCGAGTTGATGTAGCAGTCGCATACAAGAATATGAGCAGAGCAGGGATTTCGGATGAATGTGAATTTCGACACAATGACAAATCTTGGGCGTTAACATTTGACCAAAACAGCTTTAAATTTTGGTACAACAAGGTCCAAACTCCTGTCTCAGGTCATCTGTCCTCCAGAGTAGGAGTGTACCTGGATCACAGAGCAGGTATTCTGTCCTTCTACAGCGTCTCTGAAACCATGACTCTCCTCCACAGAGTCCAGACAACATTCACTCAGCCTCTCTATGCTGGACTTGGTCTTTATCACCCTCATGGAAGTGCTGCTGAGTTCTGTAAACTGAAATAATCAGAAGTCATCTAAGGAACAGAGGGTTAAATTCTGTTAAGCATTAAACTTGTTTTGTCTTCATGTTTGTTACTGAGAGCTGGTTGTGAGATCACCTGTCAATCAAACATTATGGGCGGTACTTTGACATCTTGTCATTAGTTGTTGTGTAAATGTTTGAGTTTCTTTCAGTGGAGCTCCTTCCTGTGTCTGTTTCACTGCTCATGATGACTGTGTTTACCTGAACCGACATTTTCACTGTAATTATCTTCGTCAATAAGGAGGTCATTCTTTATTGTCTTTGACATAGCTGAGATTCTGTTCAGTTAAACAGACAATCTGAATGAACTGGAAAATACAGAAAAGAATATGTGGCCATCTTACTCCAGCAACTTTTAGTGTAATGTAATCATACTAAACACAGCAAATTGTGGACACATGTAAAGAAAAACAGAAGTGGACAGAGCAGCACTAAAGGACATTTAAAGTGATTTGATTTAGAATCACGTCACTGGCAAAAATCTGAATAATATAATGTTTGTAATCTTTACAGCAGTGACTAAAGTGTATGTATTTCATGTGCTGTATTTGAACTGTTGTAATCAATAAAAGTTTGATTAAAGTGAATTACAGGACAACTCATTTAAAAGTGAGGAGCTGTTTCCAACCCCTCTGATTCTGAGAAGAGTTGACCTCCTAAAAACTGAAGTGACCAGTGTTTTAAATGAGGAATGAGCTTTATTGTAAACAAGTTTAACAGCTGTCACAGCCCGGCTCATGGACTGAACAAAAACAGGAGACACACGGGTAAACTAAATAACAAAGTGATTTATTAATAAGAAAATAAGCAAAACCAATGAGTGGGAAGAGTCTGTAAAGTCAGTAGTGTAGGGAGTGGATGAGTGAAAATGTGCTGCATGGATATTGAGCTGTAAAAGCAAAGACATGAAACCAAACAAACAACAGAAGCTGTAAAATAAAGGAGGTCCCCCTCAGACTAATTGCTGCTCTGGCTTATATACACATGGGGCACACCGGGCCCAGGTGTGTCCCACTGATTACCCTGCCAATCAGGTCTGCAGCCCTGGAGACCGAGAGCACACCAACAGCAGTATGAACCCTGCAGAGGGGCTGTCACACAGCTTTGTGCATATAAACATTAAAGCAAAGGGAGACAACATGTCTGCCTGGGCAGAGACAGAGTTACCCCATTTCACATGCGTTGACTGATGAGCATACCAAAAAGTTAGAATTCTCACTAGAAATTAAAGGTTTTAGAAGTATCAGTGGTGGAATTATGCCTGTTATACAAATCTAAAATCTCCTTCAAAGCAAAAATACACATCTGCGCCGTGTTGGCAAAGATGTTTTACAGTTATTAATTCTTTTGATTTCTTTCCAGAATTCATTAGGACAATAGTCTTGTAGTTTCCTTGCAAGTGAGTCAGACCTCCTTGTGTTATTAGTTCTGTTAATACAACATGGAGCATATTTAAAATTTGCATTTGTCTATTTCTTATAATTAAATAAGGGACCTTGTTCATTTCTGCCTGACTCAGCCCATGCTTTGAAAGGCCTTCTAGCCTCAGCATGAAGCTCTTCAGCATGTTCATCCAGCCTGCCTTGGCTTTGTACATCTGAGTCTTACACAGAGGCCTGCTTGAGGCAAGAAGGCAGGGATGCAGCATGTGGTGCGGTCCACACGTGACTTACGTGAATGACTAATCATTCATGCAGCACACCTGGACACACCACCGCTCACTGAACAGATCTCTGCCTCACTGCCACAAACAACTGTCTCCACCTGCTGGCATGTAAAGCCGTCTGCTCCCAGCGCTGTTCCACAGACTTCTATTCCTGTCATCATCACGCATAGACCAGTAAACCGAAATGTGCACATCCCACACAGAAATATTAGTAATCTCTTAAGGATTAGGACAACTGCACCAACTCCAGCACCCAGAACAAACTCATTTAAAATGGCTCTCTTCAATGTGAGATCACTTTCACTTTTTATCTTAAATGATTTTATCTTGTCTGCAAATCTAGATTTTATGTTTTTAACTGAATCCTGGTTGCAGATGAATGACTATAGCCAGCTAGCTGAACTGTGTCCGCCTCAATATGATTGCTTTAGTCAACCGAGGGTCAGTGGTCGTGGTGGTGGGCTAGTGAGCGTGTATAGGAAAATTTTAAATGTCATCAAGTACGCTGTGATGAATTTAGCTCCTTTGAAGTTCTCACTCTTAAAGTTGGAGGGCTGCAACCTATCATATTTGTTATAATTTATCGCCCCCCAAAACCGCCTGGAGGATTTTTATCAGAACTTCCTGAATTTTTATCTACTCTGGTTTTAAATTATGACAGAATTGTTCTTTGTGGCGATTTTAATATTCATGTTGATGACCCCAACAATGTTAATGCAACTAACTTTTTAAATATGGCCACTTCTTTTAACTTCAAACAACATGTCAAAGGGCAAACACATAACCGTGGTCATACACTGGACTTGGTTTTTACCCTGGGTGTCAGCATTTCCTCTGTGGAATTAGTGGACATGACCATATCTGACCACAGATGTATTGTTTTTAGCTGCGATTCGCCTGTTACTCATGCCGCCTCACCAAGCTCCATGTGTTCTCGCTTCTTCAATGAACAAAGTGTTTCAAAGTTTTGCGCAGTCTTTCAGAGCCAAAGCCAACACCTGTCTGATTCCAACACCAACAATCTGGTCGATCACTTCAATCATATCTGCTTGTCGTCACTAAATATTACTGCTCCTCTAAAGGTTAGGCCTACGTCTAAAGCTAGTAAACAACCCTGGATAAATGACAGCATTCGCAGCCTAAAAAGGGAATGCAGGAAAGCAGAGCGCAGATGGAAAAAATCCAGTCTCCAAGTCCATTACCTCAGTCTGAAGGATTTATTAATTAACTACAATAACATGGTTAAGGATGCGAGAACACACTATTTTTCTGAACTCATTACTACACATAAACACAATCCCAGGTTTCTGTTTAAGACTGTGGATCAGCTGGTAAACCCAACCCCTCCTTGTGCCTCAGCTGGAAGTAATGATGACTGTGAATTGTTTTTATCTTATTTTACCAATAAGGTGGTGTCAATCAGAGCCTCTATTACCCCCGTGGCCTCTTACTCAGAGGTTCCTCACCAGCAACAACAGAGGTTTAACCAGTTTTATCCCATCGGCTTGTCTGAGCTTTTAAAAACATATCACAAATGAGAGTGTCCTCCAGCCCACTTGATATAATACCTACAAAATTTTTACTAAAAGTAATAGATTCTGTTGGGCCCCATTTGATCTCTGTTTTCAACAGCTCCCTATCTACTGGTTGTGTCCCTGATTATTTTAAAACAGCTTGCGTGAACCCACTTTTAAAGAAACCTGGTTTAGATCCCTCCCTCCCACAAATTTTAGACCAATTTCAAAACTGCCTTTTATTGCAAAGATTCTAGAAAGAATTGTGTCCAAACAGCTGCTCACTGTGCTGGAAAATAACAAAATATTTGAAAAGTTTCAGTCTGGTTTCAGGAAGTACCACAGCACTGAGACTGCCCTGCTTAAAGTCACCAATGACCTTTTAATGTCTGCTGATGAAGGCATGTGCTCAGTCCTGGTACTCCTGGACCTTAGCGCTGCTTTTGACACCATTGATCACAACATCATGTTAGACAGACTGAGGCACTGGGTGGGGATCTCTGGTACTGCTCTAGAATGGTTTTCATCCTACCTGTCAAATAGGAAGTTTTGCGTGTCTGTAAACAACTATGTCTCTTCATTCTGTCCAGTTAAATATGGTGTGCCTCAGGGGTCGGTCTTAGGACCCATTTTGTTTTCCTTGTATCTGCTTCCCCTTGGACATATTATCCATAAACATGGCATTTCTTTTCATATTTATGCTGATGACACACAAATATACTTGCCCGTCAGATCCACAGACCCTGGAATGCTGAGTTCACTTAACAACTGCCTTTGTGAAGTTAAAAAATGGATGTCAATAATTTCCTCCAGCTGAACTCAGACAAAACAGAAATCCTGGTCATCGGGTCCCAGCAGATGGCAAATCAAATACTGCCATCTGCTGGTTCCCTAGTAAATCACATTAAGCCTGTGGCAAAGAACCTTGGTGTTTGGTTTGATAGTAATTTAAATTTCGAGCAGCACACCACAAAGCTTGTTCAATCATGTTTTTATCAACTTAGAAATATAGCTAAAATTCGATCTATGTTAACTTTTAAGGACACCGAGACCATTTTACACGCCTTCATCTCATCACGCCTGGATTATTGCAACAGCCTTTTCACCTGTTTAACCCAAAAATCTATTGATCGACTCCAGACTGTCCAGAACTCAGCTGCCAGGCTTTTAACCAGAACAAAGAAATATGACCACATTACTCCTATTTTAGCTTCATTACACTGGCTCCCAGTATGTTTTAGAATTGACTTTAAAATTCTATTGATCACTTTTAAAGCTCTTCATGGCCTCTCGCCTTGTTATATTTCTGACCTTTTAGTCCCATACGCACCAGCACGTACCTTGAGATCCTCGGGCAGAGGTCTGTTGTCTGTTCCAGAGTCTCGACTGAAAACTAAAGGGGACAGAGCGTTTGCTGTCAGGGCCCCGAGGCTCTGGAACAGCCTGCCCGAGGAAATCAGGTCGGCTGAGTCAGTGAACTCTTTTAAGTCCCTTCTTAAAACATACTTTTATAGGAGAGCTTTTCCCGATCTTATTTGACTTTATTTTATCCCTTTTATTTTATTGTATTTTACTAATTTATATTAAATTTTCATGCTCTTATCTTTTTTTTGTATTATTCTTTACACTTGTTAAAGCACTTTGTAACTTGTTTTTGAAAAGTGCTCTACAAATAAGGATTATTATTATTATTATTATTATTATGTACACTGGGACTGAAATTCAGCCCGGGACTTTGAGATGGAGAGCGCCGTGTGGCGGCGAGGAGAGGATTTCTTGCAGTTATTTTAATATATGGTGTCGTACTTGTGTACAGTCAGTTTCATTATGATGAAGAACTTCAGGAAACTTTTTTTATGACACCTGCCTCTTAAGGTTGTATAAGCAAAGCACCACTGCACTGAGACCAGGTCAGACAAGCCAGAGTCAGTCAGAATGCTAAAATAGCTAAATCTTATCAAAAACTACAATGCAGTCTCATAAAATAGAGAAGTGTGTATGTGTGTGCATAAAAATCCAATCCCTCAGCTTCAGCTCAGAGTAGGCCTCTCCCTGGCTCAGCTCCCCTTTGCTGGACCCTGACTCTGCTTGTACTGATTGTGCAGCTACATATGAATGAGAAGAACATCAGTAATAAATAGAACTAACAATAATCCATTTTCTAATTCTATCTATGGATAATTGCCGACCCAGCCCCTCACAGGCCCCTGTACCTGTCACTGTTTCTGGTTCCATCGTCCTTCTCCTACAGCTCCTCCTGTTCCTCCTCCTCCTCCCTTCAACTCTTGTTTATAATATATATAAATATATATTTTAGCCTATGTGCCTAAACATAAATGCATGTATAAATAATTTCGTTATATAATAATAGCATTACTTATTAGTGCCTGTACTGAGTCCTGCCTCTTCTGCGCTGCCACAGCACCTTTCCACCGAGGAAGAGGTTGGTTAATTTGGATCATTTTCTTCTAAATTCTTATTTTTTCGGCAGTACACCCCTCCCCCTTCTTTCTTTTCGACATATTTATCTGCTCTGTTGTGGTTGTCACACCACCCTGGGCTGAGTTCAGCCCCTACAAAACGTATTGAGAGGAAACTTCTTTGATCGGCGCCGTTGAGCCAATCAGATTTCAGCAATAATGAGGATCGGTCCAAGTTGGACGGGCCGCTCATATCCCCCTCAATATTGAAAGAATTGTTTGGCTCATTCTGACAGACAGCGTTTGCTGCAGCTGAGCAGCTGGCCGGCGTGGTCACGGATCATTTAAAGTTAAACATAAGAAACTGAAAAATAAAAAGTTTGGTCTGAAATGGACCGGCTGTTCGGGACTCTTCCCGAAATTCCTGATGGCCAATCCGCCCCAACAAGAAGGGACTCTACTATATTATCATACAACTGTAATAGTGTTAATCTGTGATCTACAAGGTGGTCTTAATCTGATGGCCTGAGATTGATTGCTTTTGTCTCCACCCACAGAGCTGGCTGATAAAATCCTGGGTTTTCCTCACACTAGTTGTCATTGAAGAAACGCCCTTCATCACTCTCCTGATTATTTCTTCAGGTTTTTCAGGTAAGTTGTGGATCTTAAACAGAGTTACTGTGGCTGTAATAACTTGCTAACATGCCAAGAGTGTAAAAACAGTGTTAGTGTAACATTTAGAGGAAGTTAGAGTAAAAGTACTAGTACCAAACTGTAAAAATACTCCACTACTTTATATACTGCTGGGTAGTTTATTCTACAGCAAAACAGCCGTGCAACATGTTCTACAAGTGTAATGTCCATTGATATCTTATCTAACATGACATAAAATAAAAAGAATGAACAGACTTCATGATTTTAACTTCTGTGCAACTTTTGATTCTGCATGTACAGCCATTACACGTCACACCGAGTTACAGTTCTGCCCGCGTCATCAGGACTGTGCTCTAACTCTTAAAGTGACAGTTCCCTCTGAAACACTTCTACTCATTTTCAAGTTCATTTTCATCAGCTCAGAAAAAACATTTTCCAGCTGACTAGTAACAAAAACTATCAGACAAATGTAGTGGAGTAAAAGTACAGTAGATTTGCCTCTGAGATGTAGTGGAGTAGAAGTAAAGTTGCATAAAATGGAAATATTCAAGTAAAGTACCTTGAATTTGTACTTAAATTGTACAGTATTTGTACAAATGTACTTAGTTACTTTCCATTTCCTCTCCTTTCTGTCCATAACTTATATAACTTATATTTCCATTTCCTCCCCTTCAGATCTACAGTTTAAAGACAGGTGTAACCAACCTGTGGTGAAGTGCAGGAGCTGACAGACCCCATTCACTGCAGAAACACAAGCTGTTTAGATCAGAGCTCAAACCAGTTTGAGTTCCGAGAAAGTGAAACGAAAGTCGTTGCCACTGAGAGGTGAGATGGCTCAGAAAGGAGTCCAGCTGGACCAGGACGCCTTCTCTTGTTCCATCTGTCTGGATCTCCTGAAGGATCCGGTGACTACTCCCTGTGGACACAGCTACTGCATGAACTGTATTAAAACCCACTGGGATGAAGAGGAGGAGAAGAAAATCCACAGCTGCCCTCAGTGTAGGCAGACCTTCACACCGAGGCCTGTCCTGCTGAAAAACACCATGTTAGCAGTTTTAGTGGAGGAACTGAAGAAGACTGGACTCCAAGCTGCTCCTGCTGATCACTGCTATGCTGGACCTGAAGATGTGGCCTGTGATCTCTGCACTGGGAGAAAACTGAAAGCCCTCAAGTCCTGTCTGGTCTCTTACTGTGAGAAACACCTCCAGCCTCACTTTGAATCTCCTGCCTTTGAGAAACACAAGCTAGTGGAGCCCCTCAAGAAGCTCCAGGAGAACGTCTGTTCTCGTCATGATGAGGTGATGAAGATGCTCTGCCGTACTGATCAGCAGAGTATCTGTTATCTCTGCTCTGTCGATGAACATAAAGGCCACGACACAGTCTCAGCTGCAGCAGAAAGGACCGAGAGGCAGAGAGAGCTGGAGGTGAGTCGACAAAACATCCAGCAGAGAATCCAGGACAGAGCGAAAGATGTGAAGGTGCTTCAGCAGGAGGCGGAGGCTATCAATCGCTCTGCTGATGAAGCAGTGGAGGACAGTGAGAAGATCTTCACCGAGCTGATCCGTCTCATGGAGAAAAGACGCTCTGATGTGAAGCAGCAGGTCAGATCCCAGCAGGAAACTGAAGTGAGTCGAGTCAAAGAGCTTCAGGAGAAGCTGGAGCAGGAGATCACTGAGCTGAAGAGGAAAGACGCTGAGCTGAAGCAGCTCTCACACACAGAGGATCACAACCAGTTTCTACACAACTACCCCTCAGTGTCAGCACTCAGTGAATCTACAGACTCATCCAGCATCAAGATCCGTCCTCTGCGCTACTTTGTGGATGTGACAGCGGCTGTGTCAGAAGTCAGAGACAAACTACAGGACGCTCTGAGTGAGAAATGGAAAAACATCTCACTGACAAGGAGAAAAGTGGATGTTTTACTGCCACAACCAGAGCCCAAGACCAGAGCTGAGTTCTTAAAATATTCACGTGAAATCACACTGGATCCAAACACAGCAAACACACAGCTGTTATTATCTGAGGGGAACAGAAGAGCAACACTAATGAGAGAGAACAGTCTTATTCTCGTCACCCAGACAGATTCATCAAATGGTGGCAGGTCCTGAGTAGAGAGAGTCTGACTAGACGTTGTTACTGGGAGGTGGAGTGGAAAGGGGGAGGAGTTACTGTAGCAGTCACCTACAAAAATATCAGCAGAGCAGGAAGCAGAAATGAATGTGGATTTGGACAGAATGCTAAATCTTGGGCGTTAGATTGTGACAATAATACTTATGAGTTTTGGCACAACAACAACAATAAAGTCCAAAGTCGCATCTCAGGTCCTCAGTCCTCCAGAGTAGGAGTGTACCTGGATCACAGAGCAGGTATTCTGTCCTTCTATAGTGTCTCTGAAACCATGACTCTCCTCCACAGAGTCCAGACAACATTCACTCAGCCTCTCTATGCTGGACTTTGGCTCCGTTACTCTTCTTGTGGAAACACTGCTGAGTTCTGTAAACTGAAATAGTCAGAAGTCATCTAAGGAACAGAGGGTTAAATTCTGTTAAGCATTAAACTTCCAAATCCAAGTCAATGACAGATGGAGTGAAATACTTTTTACATTTTTAGGCCAGAACCATTTAGTTAGTATTCAGAACAAGAAATCAGAGAACACTGTTTAATGTTTTGATGGTCAACAAACAGGTTATCATTCACATCACTGGATACTGTCACTATTCGTGTTCAGGTGTCATTGTGTATTGCTAAAAAAAGTAGGGATTGTGCTCTTCTTGCTAACATCATTTATTTTAATGGGGCTAAAATGGACATTAAATCCATATTGTTCATGTTTCATTACTGTCTCTTTGAAGGGCCTCTTGTCTGCCTTGCACTCCCACCTGAAGCTCACAGTGACCCGTTTGGAAGTCCAACCCTCAACAGATTGAAGAGAGAGTGGTTGGTTGGAGTAGCTAAGAGATGTAAATAAAGTAACATCTGGACTTTGCAGTTGTTGTTGTTGTTGTTGTTGTTGTATTGGACTGAAGTTTAATGTGCAGTACATGCTTGTGCACAAAAGAACAACTCACAGTGTAATACAATCCCATAAAAAATAAATACCACCAATCATTACCTCAGGAATGAAGCTTGAATGCAGCGAACACTTACACGCTTACTTTTTTATTTATTTATTTTATTTTTAATATATTTTTATTTTTCAACACACACACACTTTTTGTGTTTTATTAATTTATTTTATTTTAATTTTTAAAACACATACACTTAAATTACTTTACGCTTTAATTACTTGTTTAATGAAATGTATGGGGTTGATTGTTCTTATGTAGTTTGTATGATGCTTTGGCAATATTGTTGTTACACATTCATGCCAATAAAGCTAATTTGAATTGAATTGAATTGAAAGGTGGCCCAGAGACACTGCTAGCAAACAATTACATTTCATGCAGCTCTCCACAAAACGTGTTGTGAAATATTTAGTTTGACCTTAAATTAATTTCAATTTATTAAGTCAGCTGCAAATTATGTAGGAAGCGCCCCTTGGTCTCAATGACAAACAGCTTTAAATAGACTACTCTTAACATGAAACATGAAACTGAACCCACAGAAAGATTCCTATAACTGAAAGGATGACAGACTTTTGAAGAATTCTGTTGCTCTAAAGGCCAAAGTCAAAGAAACTTGATCTTTTATGTTAATAATCACTCATCTGCATATACCGTAAGTATAAAAGTATCACACTTTATGTATATGATCTTACTAGTTTGAGCAACAGCAAAGGTGACATTTAATAATACAGCTAACTGCAGTAAGGACAGGTGTGTTGGGTAGCTACAGTGGAAATGAGCAGATAATCTGAAACATTGTAATGCTGAACGTTAGTGATATACAAACTTTCATAACCTGTGTGCTCATTTTAATCATTGTATCATTATATTGTATTATGAGTCAGAAAGTAGCACAGCGCCATGGAAATCAAGGTGATTTCAGCTGTAACCTACAGAGCAACAGAGAAGTTTTCTTATAAACTTTTTCTGACTCTGAGTAATTCAAAGACAGAAGAGAAGATGAGCTGTATGGACCCGGATCCTCCTGTCCTAAAGAAACGAGGAGCAAAGAGTTTATCTTCTGGAAACAACTTTATCCTATCCAAAGACATCGAAAGCTGCAGATGAACAGTTAGAATACATACATAAAATACAACATGAAAAGAAATAGCTGGGATTTATAAGAACAAGAAAATATAGAAACATAAAGAAATAGACAGTGAATCTTAATCTTCAGGCATAGATAAGAAGAAAGGCAGCTAAAAATACTTCAAGTTTGAATAACTGCCTCAAAGAATATATGGATGTATTACTCCAACAACTTATACCCCAACAAAATCATACTGAACAAAGCAAACTGTGGAAACGTGTAAAGAGAAACAGAAGAGCCGCTGCAGGTTCTCCACCTGACCAGTGGTGGAAGAGGAAATCAGATCCTTTACTGAAGAAAAGTACTAATACTCATTACTTAAGAAGCATTATGGATGGGCGGCGATGGTAAAGTGGATAAGACACATGAATTTAGTGTGGAAGACCAGGGTTCAGTTCCCACTGTGACACATTCACCAATGTGTCCCTGAGCAAGACATTTAACCCATAGTTGCTCCAGAGGGGTGCGACTTACAAATAGATATATAGATATTGTAAATCGCTTTGAATAAAAGCGGATAAATGTAATGTGCTATCAGGAAAATGTATCAAAAAGAAAAGCATTTTGCAGAAAATGGCTCCTGTGAATGAGGTATTGTTCCATTAGATATGATTAGATTGTTTATAATGATCCATCAGCTGCTCGAGGTGGAGCTAATTTGAACTACTTTATATATGTTTAAGTAGCCAGTGACCGAGAGGTCTGGCCCCTTCAAAGGGGCACAAGAGAAATCTGAGGGGTCTTAGTAACAGCTACAAGCTCAGTTGGTGTTTGCAGCAGATAGAAGAACATTTGAGGGGATTTGTTTTTAATTGTCTACAATCAAACACATCAGAACAACATATTTCATGTTTTGTTATGAAGTTTACTTTTTACTCTATACTTTCAGTTACATGATAGTAAACCAGCAGGTTTAAAGTAAAAAAGACAAAAGAGGCAGTTAAAGTAAAGTGCCGTCAACCCAGATACTGCTGACTGTGAAACTGTCAACCAAGTGAAAATGTTCCTGCGGTATCTCCATTAAAGACTGCACATTATGGGGCCATCTCATTTTTATCATTTTTACCTCATCGGATCTCTCAACAATGAGAAATATACAACAATTAAATATAGCGGATTCATGTAGCTTTGCTTAAAGTTATAATAAGAAACAAACTTTTAAAATATTTACTATACATGGAGGACTACACCATGAGATTATACTTTAGTTATTTTGCTAAGAAGTGAATACCACTCAACATTTAGAAGGCCAGCTAAACCTGAAGACCAGGAACCAGTCTCTATCTTCTCCAGGTGACAGAATACTGCACAGCAGCCTCTCCAATGAGGAAACAGAGCAAGTCTGTGCACAAGTAGAAACTAGAGCTGTGTCAGCCTTTCTCAGGTTACGAAAGGTTACGATAGGTCGGTAACTCTGTCCAGGTTTTCAGAGGCTTTCACACAAATATCTGAGTATCTGTGTTTGTTGCTGAGCTTATATCAGAGTTAGTCAGTGAGTATTGATTTCTGACTAACAAGAGAAGCATCATTGCAACTAAGCAGTCATTCATACAATCTTTTGTAAATAAATGAAAGTAGTAAATGTTTCATGGGTTCCACTTTCCAGCTGAATACACTCATTTCTGTTTATCTTACCATGTTTATAGCATTGTAGATCCTTGAGAAAGTGTTTTTGTGGAGAGAGAAATTACACCTACAGCATTTCACAGCGTAATCTTTAATGGTGAGGAAAACATAGGAAACATTCGACTCTCCCGAAGGATCTTTAGGACAACATACAACTAGAGATGATCAGTGGAATTCTAAATAAAAAATGCAGAACAAAAAAATACTTTACATCTATTCCTTGTATGCACGGTGAAGCATGTGTCATTTGTCCTTCAGTAAATTAAAACATATCTGTGTACACAATCAACAGGTTTCCATGGAGGCACTCCAGACTGGTGTGTCCTATGGCAGATGGGTCACAGAGTGGAAGGTGGGGCTCGAGAGCATCTGATCACGGTGATCCTGAATCCAGGAGGATCCAAGAGGATGGTCTGGCAACATGGATGGAGAGGCAGACGCAGGGTGGAGTAAGAGCTGTGCGTCCTCGATTTCTAAGATGGAGCTGTACGAACTGGAAGACGAGTCCAGCCGGCTGTGTGTGGATGTGCTTGTAGGGGCACAGGACAAAAGGCAAGAGGATTCATCACCATCAGGCCTTAGGTGGGTCTCTGTTTGGGTTTCAGCAGCTCCACTGTGGCTCCAGTGGCCAGCAGGTGGGACAATCTGGTGGATGTGGCCGTCACGGCTCCCAGGAGCCATCGGCATTTGGACGCCATACGGGTATGAGGCAAGGGAGGCTTCGTCGTGATGCACAGATTCGTGGGTATGGAGGACATCCATCAGGTGGTGCAGGCCCGTGGTGAGCTCAGATACTTCCTGGTTTAGTGTTGTCATCTGGGTAGAGAGCGTACACAGTTTAGTCGCACTATTAAGAGAAAATGTGGTAAATTACAGTACAGCTTGTTCTATTCTGCCCAATTTAAATCCCCGCACAGAGATTAGACAAATTAATCAGCTTCTGTCTTTAAGGTTTAATCTGAGACTCATGTGATATTTTGCTGACAAGTGCTGTTGGACCTCTAGACCACTAGATGCCACTAAAACATAACACACTGAACCTTTAACATGTTCTCTGACTCTTTGAACAGCTGGCTGTCATTTCATTCCTCTGCGCTCTCATATTTCCCCAGAGAATAAATATTAAAAAACTTTACACTGTAATGCAATCCAACACAACCGTTTAAAAAAGTCTGCCTGTGGGAAATTTATTTCTTCTGTTTGCTGTTGAGACTGAGCCAATGTACTGTATCATAAACTACAGAGGGTGTAACTGAGGGGGGAGAATTATTAGAAACACCAAATAGATGTTCTCTTTAAGGTACATTGTTGTCATATTGCATTGCTTTACTTGTGTTTTATGAACTGAATTTGATGACAGCTTTCACAATACCTGAGACCTGAAGGCTTTTGCTGAGCCCCTGACTCTCCCTCAGCTGAGGCTGAGGCTTGGGTGGCTGTAGGGGATAAGCTCTGCCCGCGAAGGCCACGGCTGAGGTTTGGTAAACAGCAGCCAAACTCAATCCCCTGGAGGTTCCCCTGGGAGCTGCTGAAGCTGTGTAGCTGGAGAGGTCGACGGGAGCGGGTTGCTGGAGTGAGGTGGACGGAGTTATTAGAGTCCCCTTGTGTTTCCAAAATAGAGGGGCGCCTGGGTTCCTGGAAACAGTAAATACAATGTGCAGCATTAGGGCCTTTTCACACAGGAATTCATTTTCAATGGGGGGCGCAGACATGCTCGTCTCACGCACACGCCCGCTGCCTTGAACTTTTATGTCTTGTACTTGTCTTGAACTTTATTTAGATGCTACTTGTAACAATACCTTTCCATTGTAAAACGCTCGATGAGCAATGTGAAATATTACCCTTTTTTTTTTAAGGCACTGATGATTACTGTGTCTTTTAGATCTTAATAAGTTACTGCTGATGATATCTGGCTGACACGGCTTTGAAAATCGGACACTGCACTTATCAGACGTGAAGTGTGGAAAAGATCTGACAACGTGTGGCCGAGGTGATACAGTTACTTATTTCGAAACGTTGAAAATTGTAAATACGCTTTCTAATTTTGGAACATCGAAAATCGACACATGGCCACGGCAACAGCGTTTGACAAAACCTCAAAAGCTTTGCAAATTACCACAGCAGGGGTCTTTAAATAAATGCTGAAGGATTTCATATTCAATTCAAACTGGTTACTACACATGTAGGAAAACACTGGATGAAGGTTTGTGTGTTGGTGGGCTCAGGTTGTAGCATACTCAATGAAAGTGTTGCGAGTTAGGAATCAGGGGAAAGAGTTTTCTGTCACAGGTTTACCGTTGTGAGAAATGGAACCCACAGTAAGTCAACACCAGTTTTCTGTGTGTGAGAGTATATTTAGCACCTGGTCCTGGCTGCCCTCACACAGGTTGTAGATGAGGATGCCTGAGACGAAAACACTGGCATACTCGGGGCAGAGTCCCAGCACCTCCTTCAGGTGACGCAGATTGATATACTGAAGGTGAGTGTGTGTCAGCACTTTCACATCAGCATTGGTCTTGATCACCTGGTCTGGTCCAGGCAGGTTCCCTTCTCCTAAAATCAAAACAATAACAACATTTCTTTCTCCATGGTGAACCACATAAACACCTTAAACATGAGGTTAAAAAAAAGTCACTTGACCACAAGACAAACCTAATGTTGCCAGCACCGTGGTGTCGTTCAGCACCTCCAGAGACCCGGAGCAGACGTAGTAGTTGGCATGCAGCACGTCGCCCTGACGGATGAGGTACTCCCCGGGGATGCAGAAGGAGGATTTTATATGGAGGGAGAGTGAGCGCTGGCAGCCACGACTGGCCCCCGCAAAGACCGGCAGCTGGAGGATGTCCCTATTCCGATGCATGGCGATGTCGACCCGCAGCTCATCAGGGAAGTGGTGCAGGAGCTGGGGATGTGTGACAGATGTAATGAGCTGTGACATTGATTGATAATTAAGGAATGGACTCCAGTTACCCTTTTTAAATTTCAATAGGATGTCAACTGGCCACGTGCTGTGAAAGATCATTGACAGTTACAGCAGCATATATTGATCATCGACTGTATAACGGCTGTCAGAGCTCAAATGCCATCTAAACATTGCCCTGAAGTTTCTTTAGGGCAGACAGCACAATGTACAAAAGCATGACATGTCAACAACAATGAAAGGGATTCCTACCTCGTTGACATCTATGCCACTGTTGACAGACCATGTGGACTGGAAGTACTCCAGCATGCGATTTTCGAGCTGCTCAGGCAGATGGTGGAGACGGATGAAGTCCTTCAGGTCCTTCATGCTTGTGTCGTAGAGAGAACGGCATGAGTACATACGCTGGATGATGATGGTCACGTTACTGAACTCCAGGGCGTACATCAGCGCTGTGTGAGAGAAGGAAACAAACAGCATAAAAGACAATAAATGTTGCTATAAAGGCTGAATATTTATATTTCTAGATAAAGTTTTATTCTGAATGCTGTTTATTTTAGGCCACTGGTTCCCAAACGTTTTCAGCTCAAGACCCAAAAGAGAAATCTGGTGTCTCCCTGGAACCCAAATTTACAAAAATACTGCTGTATATATCTACGTTTATAGACAACGGATAAAGGACAAACCATGAATTAAAAATGCATATAAAATGTATTTATTTCATAATAAAAGTAAAGAAAAACAACAATTTTCCTTTCTGTGTCTCACCCCTTTCTCAACTCCCATCATCCCTCAGCACCAACATGTCTTTTTAAATGATGCCGACCTGAAAGTAAGTAACTGGTTAAAGTTTTCAGCCAGCTGGTCTATACTCTGGGATCGCTTTTTCAAAGTGTTGTTCTGAGGTCATACCGAGCATTTAGTTTGTTCCTGTATTTGTTTGTCAAGGGATGCTAAAGTCAAAATGCCAGATTCACATCATTATGCGGTGCCTAATTGAACCAACACATCTTGAAGGGCAGTGAAAAATGTCTGAACGTTCCCCAATACTGCAAATGTTTCGTCTGGAACATTTGCCTGTGCAATTTATTCGTTTTAAAACTTTCATTACTGAGCACTTCCCCACATTTTACACACTGAGGCATCTCCTCTCCCTTCTGAATGGCTTTGGTAAAGCCAACTTTAATAAATCGACAGTGGCAGATTACAGACTACGCACATAGAAATTCTGTATGAATGTGGACAGCAGATCAGGTTAGGGAGAGGTGAGAGAGAAAACCTCACTCAGCGTCTCAGCTGAACAGACCAGAGCAGCAAAGAAGAACGCTTATTCACATACCTGTATTTACATGTTGCAACATTATAAACCCAAAGTTTGGGAAACATGTTTTTAGGTTATTACAGTTTGAACTGGCAAGAAGAGAAAAATGACTTTTCTTTACTTTCAAACTCTTTCTGCTTTAAATAAAATATAGTTTTATATTGATCACTACCCAATTATCTAGACTTGTTACTGTTTATTTACTTAATGATCCACACAGGGGCCACAGTAATTTACAGCTTTGTTCTGACATGAATAAAAATGAATAATTAATTATCCTCTGTGTTATTGCACTAATAATTGCCTCCTCAGCTAAAATACTTTAGTTTATTGGTATGTAAAGCCGGCAACAAACTGAATCTTAAAGGCCATCCAACCCACTTCCTGCTGAATTTCTTGCTCTGGCGTGCTGAACAGAGGCCCATACCGCCAACAAACATGGTGCAGATGCAGAAGATCTTCTCAGCAGGGGCGTTGGCACTGATATTGCCAAAGCCCACACTGGTCAGGCTGCTGAGGGGAAAATAAAGGGCAGCGACGTAGGAGCTGTACATCGACGGGCCCCCCGCCGTGCTGTTGAAGAAGGGCATATCCCGCTGTTTGCTCAGTTCAATTAGCCACCCTTGAAGGAGGAGGTAAAGGATGAGACAATAACGGTTCATGTTACTTATGTGTCTGTGTGGTAGATACCTGACCTAAAGACAACAGTCCATGTTTGGATCTGTTTGTTTGTGTGTGTCAGAAAGAGATTTTCAGCTGTGTCAGGAGTGTTACTTATTATTAAGTTATGATCTAACCTCCCTATAGACACATATAAAATACTGACACAAAAGTATACAATCACACACACACACACACATTACATAGGCGACTGGACCAGAACTGGGCTGCACCAGCTGTGTGTAAGTTCTCTCCTAAGTTAGGACATGAAGTTGACACTAGATGCTTAGTAACTGCTAATTAGTTTGTAACTTGTAGCAGAAAAATGGCTGTTTACCATTAGTGAGTTTAGTTCTGTGACATTTTATGATTTACTCCTACGTTGGGGCCTGTGTAACTATTTAGTTGTTACTTAGAATTATGTTGTAACTTATCTCTGTGGTGCAACCACTTTTATTCTAGTAATGCATAAATCACAACTTCATAGTAATTTATGTTCTAACTAGGTTAAGTTTGAACTTACATACAGCTGCTGCGACAGGCTGCAGATGTTTCATTTTGGGTTTTTATTGTACTCCATGTTTTAACACACAAACAAGACCTTTGTGTTGTTTTCTTGCAGCCATCTTATATATATATATTTAAGACACTCCTCATTCAAGTGCCAGAGTATGGTGTTTGCCACCATCTCATGAGGGGGACACAATAAATGTCTCCTCGCTGTATTGGTTGAATCTAGTCTGTGGTGTTATTTGTTGGATTTTTCACGTATGGTAACTGAATCAAGTCTGCATAGTCAGCACTGCATTTATTTCCTGTCAGAAGGCACAGTGAAGACATTTTACACATGATGGCACATGGTCCTGGTGGTTCTGCTGGAACTGTTACTTCATTTATCCTTTACAGAGAAATCCTTGCTGCATGAAACACCAAACCTGACCTTCATACTTCAACAGCTTCAATCAGACTTAGCGATGTGCCAAGTCTTTTCATCTCCATGTGTCCAATCACGTACCAGATACAGGCCATCCAGTGTGCCAGCAGAGTAAAGACTGACATTAGTAAGGTCAGCGCCAAGGCGTTGTACTGAGAGTAGCGTTCCAATTTGCAGCAGGCGTATAGTCTTGAGCAGGTGGACGAAGGAGCTCTGAAGAGGAGAGGCAAGTATGGGGGGCAAAAGGAGAAAGAAAGCAAATCCCTCTGCCATGTTTTGAAACACACTTTGACTGTATATACTTCACAGCAGCCACTTGTTTTGTTCAAACAAATCACAATTTTGGGAGTACTTGTCACACAGACAGGCAGCAGCAGCTCTGTGTAATACGAGCTACGTACTCTCACCCGCTATACATTTCTGGAGTCTGGAAGTTGCTATGTATTATAAGTCATCAGCTGTTGCAGAGGGCAGTGACAACATATTATCATCTAGCTGTACTCACCACTGGGATGTGCGCAGCATACAGCAGGTCAATGGGCAGAGCTGCAACCAGGTCCACAAAGAACCAGGTGACGTAGTGAATGCAAATGGAGTGCGGGTCATACACCACCTTCCTTTGTCCATATAGGTGGTGTGGAAGTTCAGCACAATGTCTGGAAATACAGAGGTTAAAGGTAAATTCCCCCCCCCGGGATTAAAAGACAAATACAATGAAACAAATTGTAAACAGTGAGGAGAAATGACAAGTGTCCCAAGCTCAGATTCAATCCTACTGGGTCATTTGTATGTGATGATGTTTGTCATTCACACTGAAAATATAAAAGAATAACATGGAATAGCAACAGGGTAGTGTACCAGCTTTAGTCATGTTAATGTCAGCTTAAAATAATTACAACATAAATGACAAGAAATGACTTGATGCCTGGGTTGCTATGATTGTCCTGTTACTATAGCTGGCAAGGAATGGCAAGAAAATCAATAGATATAGGATGAAAATCACCACATACAAACCTTTTTGAAAGCACCACAATATTATTATAATTCAGATCAGTAATTAGTTGTACCACAGCACAAGAACTTTAGGTAAAATCAGGAGGCCATGTCTTTCACAGTAACACCTTTCAACACTCACCTGCAATAAAGAGCAATTCCACTACAACGTCTGCGATGACAGTCAAGGGTGCATCTATAGCGGTGTGATCGGCGGTCGTGAAGCTGACGTTGTAGGGCACGGTGACAGCCAGGTAGAAAGTGCCAAAAATAATTAGCCAGTCCCACAGGGCTTTCGGCACACTGTAGTGGAGCAGAATGAAGCGCGACTTCAGCGCTGCTGCCACCTCCAGTCTAAGAGGCTTTTCAATAAAGCTCTGTAAGTGAACAGGTAGAGTAAGTGTAAGTGCAACAATATCTTGGAAAAAAACACACACAAACATTCTCTTTCATATCAAGCTTACACTAATGAATCTACATAAACACACAAAGCACATTAGAGAAGCTGCATGAATGAATAACCTGATAACCAGATAGGGTGCTGTGAAAATAAATCATGGCAGTGCCAAGATTTTGCAGAGAGACAAAATAAATCTCTTGTGTTCTGACTGCAGATGATTCAGTAGAGTAAAACAGATGCTGCTGGTTATCTATTCCTGACAGCTTCCTATAAAGAGAGGCAGATATTTTAAATGCCCATGGATTAACAATGCAAAATGACAGAGATAGGACTGTGGTCAGTGAGGGGAAACTTATTACCAACAATGATGCCTGATAATTTCATACATGATTTGGCCTTGGCTTGACTTCATCCCTTCAAATGCCACTGGTGCTTTAAGTCTCAGGTGGTGCGCTACAATGATAGCTGAGTCATTATAAGGGGAGCTAGGACCATCAGCTGCTTTTATTCTTTAAAAACCTGCTTATTCATTCCACTCATTACATTTTTTATTGAGAAAACCCAATTGCAGAATTGAATTGCTATATAACTGAAGAGGTGGGGAGTCCATTTGGCACATATTGAGACTGTAGCTCTCCAACTGGGGCCGAGCACTTGGCACATAATAGCCTTAAGCATGTTTAGGAGACAGGAGGAGAAGCTATTACATTTGAAAAGTTGTGAGAGGGAAACATTAATGAGCACTAATCCATCCAAAAACAATGTGGCTACTTCATAAACAGGTGTTGGCATGCAACAAGGTGTCTGGTTAATGAAGTCTTAACCAAAGAAGGGCTCTGAAGATGCCTGGTTGACTTGGAGGGAATAGACTGAATATGTGACAATGGACAACCTTTTCTTGTACTTCAAAAAGAAGAGAAATGACACAACAGTGACACATCTTGCTGAAACTATTATAATAGAAATTATAAAGTAAATTATAGTATATTATAGTATATTATATGATATTATGTTTCAGAGAAAAAGTGTTTAAATTTTTCCCAGTAAAACAACTTTCCACACTATATTGATCATGCTGCTTGAAACGGGACAATTTCTGGTCCCCTGATCAGTGTTTTATCACCCATCTGTCAGTGGGTTTTCATTGCTTTCATGAAGTTTGTAACCACAGTGGAAAATCCAGAAGAAAGACCTTGCTGACTGCCATCAACAGCTTCGGCCAATTTAACGAAAGCTTTTTGCTTAATTTGCCACATCACAAACAACGCAGAGGTCAGGACTCGCAGCTCACCAAGTGATTAGAAAATACAACTGCTCTTCACAATTCATTAACTTACTGCTTCCAACCACATCTCCCAGCATGCTTTAGGTTTTAGCAATGATTAAAGCTTCTTTGATTGTGAGTTTAACTTAGCGTTGTTGTTCATGTTTACAACCCAGAGAGAAATGGCCTGAAGTGCAGGTGCTGTTGCCATGGTTACCTACAGTTTAATAAAAAATGATCAAACAGTTTCTGAATGATATATTTCAGATTTTCTGAACATGTAAATCATAATCTGCTGTTCTGTGTAACTTTGGAATCTGACTCACTATTTGGATCACAAGTTAGAAGCGTCTCCAGACAGCACCAGCCCATACTCTCAGCCCTTTGACCTTATTAAAGGTTCAGTGTGTAATATTTCTGAGGATCTAGTGACACAAATGCAATAAGATCCATTGCTAGAGAGAATTAACATGTTTCCATTGTCAGTGTTTGTATAAACTTCATTCAATATGTGGTTTAGAATGGACTGTGGTGCAGAAACAGTGACGGTGTTTCGCACTCTTGGCTAACATTTTCCATGTTATCTGTCAGTGGCCAAGTCGCTATAACATATGGTTTTACTGAATAATTAAGTAATTTCTTAATAAATCAAGGTACAATGTACAGGGCTGTTTATTTGTCATTATAAAGCACAAGGCTGCACATCGAAACAAAATCTGTAGTTCCTTCATGTTACACTCAGTGTATATTAAAAATTTTTTGTATAATAATATATACAGTTATTTATATAGCCTACAATTATACATACAGGTATCCACCAAGAACATTCCGCAGGGCATTTTTTGAATTTACATCTGGTGTGAATGTAAACAACCAGATGATAGCATGGTTTTATCTTCTAATCTACCTAAAGAAACCACATATCTTGACTGATCACTCTCTTTTGTCTCAGAAGACGACAGCTTTTGTAATTCGCAACCTCACCGCTAGATGTCACTAAATCTCACACACTGAACCTTTAAAGTGAAATGCTATGTCAGTGTGCCTTGGTAACAGCGGCTGATACAGCATCAAAACTGCATCAACAGACAAAAGAACTACTCAGTAAGAGGGTTTGTTTTTTGGTAAGCAGCCCTCAGACGAAGATAAATTCAGGCTCAATATGTTTTTGTGTGTGGCAGAGCATTTCAAAAGTATGCAACCTCAGCAGTCTGAAAATAATAAACAAAAAGTGCTGTGGAAATGCACAGCATGCAAATTCTGAAATTATTAACACATTTCCATTTTTAGTAACAACTTTATGAATGCTAATGACATGGCAGGTTTCCCAGTTTGCTCAGCTCTGAGTTAATTAGGCTAACTAACTTAGCTAACGCTAACTTAATTAGCTAACTTATTTCATGTCAGGATAATGAAAGTGCAGTATTATATAGTTTTACTTACCTAAAACCAAACTGTCCATCGGTCAGCCACTTGTTCCATTTTTCTTTTCTTGAGAGTGAGTTCAGTTTAGCGTTGAGCTATATTCAGTTTTACAACCAGAGAGAAATGGCCTGAAGTGCAGGTGCAGCTGCCGTTGCTATGGTTACCTACAGTTAAATCTAAATGTTGTCAAACAAACGGATTTTAGTGATTTTTTAAAATATAAAAATTATACATCATACTATCTTATTAGTTTTAGGAAAACTATAAAATTACCCAAATTGCTGGATCTCTTTAACCGAAGCACACACATTTAGACTGTTCTATGATCTCCTATAATATAATAATAAGAGGAGGTGGATCCCGGGTGTCGGACTGTGAAGATGAAATCATGTTATCATCTGGTTGCTGCTGTTTACATTCACCCCATATAAATAACTATATTGTTTTATTTTATTTGTTACCATATTTTAACATAGGACTATTATTTATTACTTATTTAAATCTCTCTTTACTGATGCTTGATGTTTGTTTGAAACTGCCAAAGGTTCAGTAGTTTTTACTTGTCTTCCTGCAGTGAACATCACAACAGATTCACAATTGAAATGTGAAAACTGATGCACCACACAAGAGGGCGCCTTCATCCTGCTAACCAGGGAAGTAGTGGAGGTTAAAGCTCCTCAGGAGCAACATAAATCTGCACCAACCAGAGATGATTGACTCCTGACTCAAACTGAGACTGAACATCTTGCTTTCAGACGTCCTTCTGATGAACTGAATACAGCAGTCCATTTGGATATAAACAGTCCCTTAAGAACCCTATGAAATTCAAAATATACAGTAAACTATATACAAATATCTAGATTTTAAAGCAGATAGTGCAGAGAATCTTGCTTCCTCTTGTGAGGTATCTTGTCGATTAAAGCAAACCAGGTAGTCTTCCGTGTGTGAGATCTGCACTGTTTTCTGGGGTTTATCTTTTGACATCGCCTACTACGGGGCAGCAGCCGTGCAGTCACAAATCTAGATCAATGAAACACCTATTAGTTTATTTAAGTTTCGGAGAACTTAATATGACCACCACTGTTTTCTGGGGTTTTTTCTTTTGACATCACCCACCGCAAGGGCTGCAGTACTGCAACAACAAGTCTGGATTGAAACACCTGAAACCTATTAAGTTTGAAAGATTATGATAGTATGATTTTTGTATTACCAAAATTATTGTGTTTTCTTATATTGATCTCTGATGTATTTTATAGGTAGAAGTTTATATGTTGGTTTATCATTTATTAAACTAGACCTGATGTGTGTGTTTTTTGGAGAGGTGCAGAAACAGGGGTTCCCCTTCGAGGGAACTTGAACTGCGTCGGTTACGACACTATGGGAACGCCTCTAGGCGAAGCAGGTCTGAACGTGAATGAAATCACTCCAATCCTATTGGCTTGTTGCTAGAACGGTAAGGTGTGACGGAATAACCGGAGGAGTATAAAGCACACCTGTACACACTCATCATTAGCTTTTTTCTATTCAGCAGGTGCTCTATATGTTGTTGAAGAAAGCTCCAGTCCTACAAGCAGCGAAATGTCTTACCCGAGGAAGAAGTCTACCAGCATGTCCGGCAATCAGAGGTACAGAAAGTGTGTTTTTCCTTGCCCTCGGTACATCACGGATGGAGATTCACATGAGATGTGTGTCTCATGTTTGGGGATGGAGCACGCCCGGGCAGCTCTCGAGGGGGCTGCCTGCGGCCATTGCGAAACCCTCACCGTGCGGGTACTGAGGTCCCGCATGGCTCTCTTTTCGGAGGACGGCCGGATGTGTTCTCCCCGTGGGGCGGGCCCGGCGGCCGCTGAGGCGGCCCGGCGGCTTCACTCATGGGGTTCACAGCGTGATCTGTCGGAGGATTTCGGGACGGCTGAGGCTTTTTCCCGACCTTCGCCCGCTGGCTCCGACGCTTCCTTCCCTCGTTCGGGAGCCCGTTTCTCGGCTTCTCCCGCTCGCGGGTTGGATCCGGAGACGCTGCAGCAATCCGACTCCGAGGAGGGGGACGTGCTCGGCGCAATGGACGATGACTTCCGGGTGTCGGGGCAACGTCATCAGGCTGCGCCCGACTATGACGAGCTGCTGGAGGTGGTGACTAGAGCCGTGGCTAAGCTCGACATCGACTGGCCACAGGAGGAGCAGACACCACAGGCCAGTGGGAAGCTTGATGAAAGGTTTCTTAAGCACCACGCACCACCTCCACGCCGATCTCTGCCTTTTTTTCCTGATTTACATGATGAACTGAGTAAATCATGGGGCAGACCCTTCTCTACACGGCTTTCCACACCCCGATCACTTAATTACAGCAATGTGATGGGGGTTAGGGACCGTGGTTATGGGAGGATGCCTCGGGTGGAGGATGCGCTTGCGAGCTATCTCTCCCCTCGACTTGCGTCCTCCCTGGAGAAGCCGGCGTTACCCTCCAAGCCATGTCGCACCACATCCACGCTCGTGGGGAAGGCGTACATGGCAGCGGGCCAGGCAGGTGCGAGCTTGCACACCATGGCGGTGCTTCAAGCCTACCAAGCCGACCTGCTTCAGGAGATGGTTAAGGGGGGGGGGGAGTTTTTTCTCCCCTCCCGCACCCCCCCCACCCCCCCCGGAGGCCGACCGAGGTCCCCTCCGCCGTGGCAACAGGTGATGTTATCCCGCCGTTTACACGTTCAGGACGCACCTGCCACCAACGAGTCCGCACCGTACTGCCTGCCCCGAGGGTCTGCAGGCGGACGGCATCCCAACTCACTCACCGTGGATCTTCGGCGGCTCCCCCCTGCCGTTCTGGGGCTTCAGGGGTCCACCAGAAGATCACACGAGACACCGACCACCAGCCCCGAGGGGCTGGTTCTGTTGGCAGACTTTGCAGAGGCTTGGCCGAGCCTGACGAACATTTCTCCATGGGTCCTGCGCACTGCCATAGATGGGTATCGACTACAGTTCAGAACCCGCCCTCCAAAATTCAACGGGGTGGTTTGGACTGTGGTCCGCCCGGAGCAAGGTCCGGTGTTGGGACAGGAAGTTCAGACTCTGCTGAGGAAAGGGGCCATGGAACGTGTCTCCCCCCCAGACAGAGACGCCGGTTCTACAGCCGGTACTTCATAGTCCCCAAGAAGGACGGAGGGCTGCACCCTATTTTGGATCTGCGGGTTCTAAACCGGTCTCTGAGGAGATTCAGGTTCAAGATGCTCACCATCCCCGCCATCGTGTCGCACATCCAATCCGAGGATTGGTTCGTCACGATAGATCTACAGGACGCCTATTTCCACGTCTCCATCCGTCCTTCTCACAGGAAGTTCCTGAGGTTCGCCTTCGGCGGTGTGGCTTACCAGTATCGGGTTCTTCCATTCGGCCTGGCACTTTCCCCTCGCACATTCACCAAGTGTATGGATGCAGCACTGGCCCCGCTGAGGCTCCGGGGCATCCGGATTCTCAACTACATCGACGACTGGCTCATCCTGGCCCAGTCTCGAGAGTTGGCGGTTCGGCATCGAGATGTCGTTCTGGCTCATCTGCGGCGTTTAGGGCTGAGGCTCAACGCAAAGAAGAGCATGCTGGCGCCCACCCAACGGACTACGTTCCTAGGGGTTGTATGGGATTCGACAACGTTGCGGGCACAATTGTCTCCGGCACGTGTCGACACCATATTGGCCGCCGTGAGAGGGGTGAAGTTAGGCCACGCCGTCACTATGAAACACTTTCAACGAGTGTTGGGTCTCCTGGCAGCTGCGTCCAGCGTAATACCATCTGGACTACTGCACATGAGACCCCTGCAGTGGTGGCTAAGGAACAAGGGTTTTTCCCCGAGGGGAAATCCTCTCCATCTGATTTGGGTTACGCGCAAGTGTCTTCGTTCCCTATCAGTTTGGAAGGAAACTTGGTTCCTGTCCCAGGGGCCCGTGCTGGGAGGGTGTTGTCGCCGGCTGGTTATTTCGACAGACGCCTCTCTCACGGGCTGGGGCGCGGTCATGGACGGCCGCTTTGCAAGGGGATCCTGGCAGGTGCATCTATCCGAGTGGCATATCAACTGTCTCGAGATGTTGGCAGTGTTCCAGGCTCTAAGGAGTTTCCTGCCCGATCTCCAAGGCCACCACGTCCTGGTTCGTTCCGACAACACAGCGGTGGTGGCCTATCTGAATCACCAGGGCGGTCTGCGCTCGCGCCCTCTGGACAGACTGGCGCGTCAGATCCTCCTGTGGTCCCAGCAGAGGTTACTGTCGCTCAGGGCGATGTATCTCCCGGGGACGCAGAATCAGGGAGCAGACCTGCTGTCGAGGCAGGGGCTGAGGCCCGGGGAATGGAGACTTCACCCCGAAGTGGTGGAGCTCTTGTGCGAAGAGTTCGGCCCCATAGACGTGGATCTGTTTGCGTCTCAAGAGACTACGCACTGCCCGCTATGGTTTTCTCTCGTTCCTCCAGCCCCGTTGGGTCTGGACGCCATGGTACATTCGTGGCCGAGGCTACGTCTGTACGCTTTTCCCCCAGTTGCTCTGCTCCCGGGGGTTCTGGAGCGGGTCCGCCAGGACAATGTCGGCCTACTGCTCGTAGCCCCGTTCTGGCCAACCCGGGTGTGGTTCTCGGACATCATGTCGCTCCTGGACGGCCCGCCGTGGCGGGTCCCTCTGAGGAGAGACCTGCTGTCCCAGGCGCAGGGCCGGGTTCTTCACCCTTGCCCCGCCATATGGCGACTGTGGGTCTGGCCCCTGAGGGGGCACAGTACCTAGAGGCGGGTCTGACAGCCGGAGCGGTCGAGACCCTCCTGAGTTCCAGGGCCCCGTCCACACGGAGGATGCATGGCCTGAAGTGGAGTGTTTTCTCCACTTGGTGTAGGGAGCGGTCGGTGGACCCTGTTACCTGCCCGGTGGTTCAGGTACTTGAGTTCCTCCAGGACCGGTTCTCTGCTGGTCTTTCCCCTTCCACCCTCAAGGTGTACGTGGCAGCTATTTCGTCTTTCCACACCCCTCTGAGGGAGGGGTCCTTGGGGAAACTTCCCTTGGTTGTACGTTTCCTCCGTGGTGCCCGGAGGATGAGACCTGCGACTCGGTCCAAGGTTCCCTCTTGGGATCTGGCGGTGGTTCTTGGGGCGTTGGCTGAGGCCCCCTTCGAATCCCTAGAGTCAGCTGAGGCTAAGCACTTGACCCTCAAGATGGCCTTTCTCCTTGCTATCACCTCTCTGAGGAGGGTGGGGGATCTCCAAGCGCTTTCGGTTTCCCCGCAAAGCCTGGAGTTTGCCCCGGGGAATATTAGGGCTATCCTGCACCCTCGTCCAGGATACATCCCTAAAGTGCCTTCTTGTGCGGCAGGGTCCACGGTGCTGCAGGCATTTCATCCTCCACCTCATTTGACGGCGGAGGACGGGAGGCTTCATCTGCTCTGCCCGGTCAGAGCACTGAGTATTTACACTCTGAGGTCCTCCCGTTGGAGGAAGGCTGACCAGCTGCTAGTGTGTTTTGGGTCCCCCAGGGCTGGGCTCCCTGCATCCAAACATACGATTAGCAACTGGATTGTTCAGACTATTTCCCTGGCCTATCAGGTGCGCGGTTTGCCTTCACCTGTGGCTGTGAGGGCTCATTCTACCAGAGGCATGGCGGCCTCTCGAGCCCTCCTTTCCGGGGCCTCTTTGCAGGATGTTTGTTTAGCGGCTGGCTGGGCCACTCCGCACACATTCATTCGGTTTTACAGTCTTGACCTTCCTTCGGCACCTGGCACTCGTGCGCTCTCCACTCGTGCCACTTTATTGCACACAGGGGCAGGCGGGGTTTTCGGCACGGTTTAGTGGGTATCTCGTTCCCATAGTGTCGTAACCGACGCAGTTCGAGTTCCCTCGAAGGGGAACGTCTCGGGTTACGTATGTAACCCTGGTTCCCCGAGAAGGGGAACGA
>NW_024040040.1:63896003-63963409 GCF_014851395.1 Micropterus salmoides | reverse complement strand
TAGGGATTCTTTAAACATTTTTTATTGCAACTGTCTACTTATAAAGATGTTATTTAAAACTAATGCTGGAAAGTCACATCTGACAATGTAAAGGTTTTTATGCTTGATGAGCCCAGCCAATGTGTATGTTATATGGTTGATGTTAAGGGCTTTGTTATTGGTTTGTTGTGCTCAGGCAGCTTCCTTCCCCTATTAAATATATGTGGTGTGTTATATTTTCTATACGCTGGCTACTAAGGCTTTTTTTTTTGGAGGACTTCTTTTGTGTTACCTTGCAATACTTCTCTCTTCTTCCTTCTGTGTCCACTCGGCTGCTCTCAGCACAACGCCCCAGTATGGATCAGCCTTTTAAACTTTGAACCGGGCCTTTCCTCTATACTACAATAACTGGACACAGCTATGGCTCACAAGGAAGGAAGAAGAGAAGCATTGCGAGGGACGTAAAACATATTGCGAGGTAACACAAAAGCATTGTGAGGTAATGCAAAAGTAGGACTGTTATGACCCTGGGGTCATATTTTGTTGTTTATCTCTCCTGGCACTGTCAGCTGTTATCCTCCATTAGAGTGTGTGTGTGAGTGTATGCAGGTACTGGAGAACAGGTGGACACACTGGATTGGTCTGGTTGAGCTGATTGGAGCCTCCTGATTGGGCATCTGGATGACAGCAGCCATCTTAAGCCCTACGGACAGGAACTCTGCCCCTCTCTCTGCCATTCCCAACCTGCCTGAGGACTGTGTGCTATGTCTGTGTTTATTGTACATAGTGAACGGTTGTGACTATATACTACTTAGATTGTAAGTAGTAACGTAGTCCTTCTGATTGTCTTATGACAACCTGGTTTTGTTGGCTTTGCCATTTTTGTTTCTAGGAAGCAATTTCCTTTTGTTGTAGCTATATTGTGTCAGCTACTAGCAGTGAGTAGGAGTGAGAAGCCCTTTCTTTTGTTTGCACCGTTTTCTCCTGTTTTTGGACTTAGAAGCCTAGTTTTAGAGCTTTGTCTTTTCTTTACCTTTTGGGTTTAGGAAAGATTTAGGTTTTTTCTTAGTGTTTTGGTTGTTGTTTTGGGCACTGCTCATCTCCGAGGTATAATAAAAACTGCTAAATTGTATTTGTTGTGTACTGGCCTTGTTTGGGAATGGGAAGAGTGGGAGGCCACACATTTATGTTACCTCCAGGACACCCCTAGACCTTGGGACGTAACATAAATTGGGGGCTCGTCCGTTCTTGCTCGTGTTCTTTGTCATCGAATTAGGTAGGTTAGGTAAGTTGTTTCTTGTGTCTCTATCCGTGTGGTTGGCAGTTTTCTTTTGTAGTGGTGGCAAAATGGAGTTTAAATTAGAGGATTTTGCTACTAGTCCGTCGATTGATAAGTTGGATAAATGTAAGAAGACTGACCTGATTTTAGTGGGGAACTTTTTTGACGTGCAGTTTCCACTCAGTCTTAAGAAGCAGGAGTTAAAGGAGCTCCTATGCTTAAAGCTGACTGAAAGGGGTTTGTTTGGGGAGTTAACTCCTACAGAGGGGGATCCGGGTGATCGTGCTGGTATTGTTACCCCACTCCAAATAATACCACCCAAGGCCTTGCAGCTCAGACGAGCCCGACTGCAGAAGAGCTGAGGCTAACGCTGCAGATAAAAGAGGCAGAGGTGAGAAATCGGGAGTTGGAGGTGCAAGCCATGCATTTAAAGATAAGAGTTCTGGAGATAGAGCGGGGAGCCGCTACATCTGCCAGTTCTCCTACCTCACCATCACCCACTCCAAGACCCCAAGACAGCTTTGACGTGAGTAGGCACATTGCATTAGTTCCACCATTTAGAGAGTCTGAGGTAGACTGCTTTTTCAATGCTTTTGAACGTATTGCTGCTACACTGGATTGGCCAAAGAGAGTGTGGCCTCTGTTACTCCAATGTAAGTTAATAGGCAAAGCTCAGGAAGTCTGTACCTCTCTGTCCATTGAAGACAGTTTGAATTATGATGTTGTTAAAACCACTGTCCTTCGTGCCTATGAGTTAGTGCCAGAAGCATATAGGCAAAAATTTAGAGCTTGTGAAAAAACTGCCACCCAGACGTATGTAGAGTTTGCAAGAGAGAAAGGTACTCTTTTTGATAAATGGTGTCAGGCCAGTAAGATAGCAACGTTATTGGATCTGCGGGAACTTGTGTTGTTGGAGGAATTTAAGAATCGGCTCCCAGAGAAAATTGTCATGTATTTAAATGAACAAAAAGTCACTTCCCTTGCTGCTGCCGCTGTACTGGCGGATGAGTTTACCCTAACTCATAAATTTGTTCGTCGGGAGCCGACCTCAGTTGACCGTAAGGGTAACTCTCCTATGAGTTATCGTCGTAACCCCACTGCCACCACAGAAAGTCGGGAGTGTTTTTACTGTCATGAGCAAGGACACCTCATCGCTGCCTGCCCTTCTCTTAAAAGGAAGGAGCACAGTATGAATGCCAAAACACCCTCACCAATAGGGCTCATCCACACTTCACCCCACAAAAAGTTGAATCTGGTTAATGCTCAAAAAGACCACATTGACGAGGCTTTTAGGCCATTTGTGTCACAGGGTTTTGTTTCTCTGGTGGGTGAGGAAAAACAAATCCCTATCACTATCCTGCGGGATACTGGAGCCAAACAATCACTGATCCGTGATGGTGTTTTACCTCTCTCAGCTGAGACCTATTGTGGTGCAGACGTGTTGGCATGGGGAGTCAAAATGTGTGCAGTGCGGGCGCCGTTGCACTTCATTCAGTTGTTCTCCAGATTTGTGTCCGGGAAATTTAGAATTGCTATGCGCCCTCAGTTGCCGATAGCCGGTATAGACTTAATCCTCGGTAACGATTTGGCTGGCGGTAAAGTTTTCCCATCTCCCGAGGTGATCGAACATCCGATTGCGGATGAATGCGTTCCCGACACTGGGGTGCCTGACTTGACCCCGTTGTTTCCTGTTTGTGTTGTAACCCGTGCTCAAGCACAAAAGCTTGGCGACTTGGTGGATCTTAGCGACTCTTTCATGAGCGGCTCTGATCCAACAAGCTCCCATCACGATTGTAGAGAAAATGCACCTATCTGTGTGGAGCTTCAGCCTGATTATCAAAACCTAACCCTTGCTGTAGATAAAGAGCAGCTGATCAGAGCACAGAAAGCTGACTCTAGCTTAACCTCTTGCTTTTCTCTTGCAGAAAGCCAATCATGTGAAAAGTCTGTGTCCTACCTGGTTGAGGATGGTGTTCTTCTGCGGCACTGGTCTCCAAGCTCTGGTAGTACGCACGAGTCAGTGTCCCAAATTGTAGTGCCACAGGCATTCCGATCTCAGGTCTTAAGTTTGGCCCATGACCATTGCATGTCCGGCCACTTAGGCATAAGGAAAACGTACAATCGTGTGCTTCGTTATTTCTTCTGGCCTGGACTTAAATCAGATGTGGTAAAATTCTGTCGATCGTGCCACACCTGTCAGGTCTCAGGTAAACCGAATCAGGTGATTCCTCCTGCTCCATTAAGGCCCATTCCTGTCGTCGGAGAACCTTTTGAGCACGTTATTGTTGACTGTGTTGGTCCTTTACCTAAAACAAAGTCCGGTAACCAGTATGTCCTCACCATTATGTGTTCTGCCACTCGTTACCCTGAAGCCATTCCGTTGCGCTCATTGAAGGCCCGTGTCATTGTGAAAGCACTTGTTAAGTTTTTCTCCACTTTTGGTCTTCCTAAACGCATCCAAAGTGACCAGGGATCAAACTTTATGTCCAAAATCTTCGCCCAGGTTATGGCAGAGTTACATGTGGCACACAATACCTCCAGCGCTTACCATCCAGAAAGCCAGGGCGCATTAGAGAGATTTCACCAAACTCTAAAAGGCATGCTGCGCAAGTTTTGCACTGAGTCAAACAGTGAGTGGGATGAGGGGTTGCCGCTGTTGTTGTTTGCTGTGAGAGAAACGTCACAGGAATCCTTAGGTTTTAGCCCGGCTGATCTAGTTTTCGGTCACACTGTGCGAGGCCCATTACGCCTACTGAGAGAGAAGTGGCTCTCAGGTACCACTAGCCCTAGTGACAATATTCTGGACTACGTTAGTTCGTTCAGGGAGAGGCTACATCATGCGTGTGATGTTGCCCGTGACACACTCTCAAGTGCCCAGACAAAAATGAAAGTTACTTATGACAAAAAGTCTGTGGTGCGTATCTTTCAGTCCGGTGAGCGCGTACTAGTTCTGTTACCTGTCGTTGGTTCTGGTTTGCAAGCAAAGTTTTCTGGTCCTTATGTGGTCGATCGTAAACTTAGTGACACGGATTATGTAATCCGGACCCCTGATCGTAGAAGGAAAACTCGTGTGTGTCATGTCAACATGCTTAAAACCTATGTTGACCGTAATAATTCTGTTAGTTCACCCCTCGTGGTTGCACCTATGGCCTTAGTGTCAGTCGTTACATACAGTCCCAGTGATGATGGGCTGGATGACCGGCGTAGTTCTGTTTCCAGTGTGCGCCTTAGAAACTCTGAAATATTGACAGACTTAGACACACATTTGGTGCATCTGTCTGATTCTGCTAGGACTGATGTTAGTGAGCTCATTAAGGCTCATCCAACTCTTTTCGGGGACATTCCCATGCAGACCAATGTGCTAAGTCATGATGTTGATGTAGGCGATCATCAACCCATAAAACAGCATGCATATCGTGTCAATCCAACAAAACGTGCATTAATGCAGCAGGAGGTAAAGTACCTCCTTGACCACGGTTTTGCTGTCCCCAGTAGTAGTTCCTGGAGTTCCCCTTCACTGCTGGTCCCCAAACCTGACCAGACCCCACGTTTTTGCAATGATTATCGAAAAGTCAATGCTGTTACCAAACCAGATTCTTTTCCACTTCCACGCATGGATGACTGTGTGGATCGAGTAGGGTCAGCAAAATATGTCACCAAATTGGACCTACTAAAAGGCTACTGGCAGGTCCCACTTACTCAACGCCTCTGACATAAGTGCCTTCGTCACTCCGGATCATTTCCTCCAGTATACAGTCATGCCATTCGGTCTGAGAAATGCCCCTGCAACTTTCCAGCGGTTGATGAATACAGTCCTATGTGGGGTTGCAAATTGTGAAGTTTATTTGGATGACATCGTGGCCTATTCGTCAACTTGGTCTGATCACATGAGGACCCTCAGAGTGATTTTTGAACGCTTGTGCGCTGCTTCCCTTACACTCAATCTGGCTAAATGTGAGTTCGGGAAGGCTGTTGTTACCTACTTAGGTAAACAAGTAGGTCAAGGTCGTGTCTGCCCAGTTACTGCCAAAGTACAGGCAATCTTAGATTTCCAGCTCCTCAGACACGTCGTGAGCTCCGTTTTTCTGGGGATGGCTGGGTACTACCGTGCGTTCTGCAAAAACTTTGCTGATGTGGTAGCTCCTTTAACCAGTTTGGCAAGTCCCAAAACTCTTTTCCAGTGGTCAGAAGAATGTCAGATGGCTTTCGAGGCTGCCAAAGTTCTCCTCTGCAGTGAGCCTGTGCTCGCCGCCCCAAACTTCACTCGTCCATTTAAGCTGGAAGTAGATGCCAGTGCGCTTGGTGCGGGTGCAGTGCTCCTGCAGGAGGATGTGCGAGGCATTGATCACCCCATTTGCTACTTTTCCAAAAAGTTCAAAAGACACCAGCGCATTACAGCACCATTGAGAAGGAGGCCTTATCATTGCTGTTAGCATTACAACACTTTGAAGTGTACCTTGGGTCTAGCCATGTGCCAGCCATCGTCTTCTCTGACCACAACCCCCTGGTGTTCTTGACTCGAATGCAAAATAGCAACCAGCGTCTCATGCGCTGGTCCCTATTACTGCAGGACTTTAATATTGAGGTTCGTTACAAAAAGGGTTTAGAAAATGTTATGGCTGATGCTCTCTCTAGGTCTCATTGAATCAAACCTTTTTCTTAAGAGGAAAATGTTTGATCTTGGGTGGGGAGGTGTTATGACCCTGGGGTCATATTTTGTTGTTTATCTCTCCTGGCACTGTCAGCTGTTATCCTCCATTAGAGTGTGTGTGTGAGTGTATGCAGGTACTGGAGAACAGGTGGACACACTGGATTGGTCTGGTTGAGCTGATTGGAGCCTCCTGATTGGGCATCTGGATGACAGCAGCCATCTTAAGCCCTACGGACAGGAACTCTGCCTCTCTCTGCCATTCCCAACCTGCCTGAGGACTGTGTGTTATGTCTGTGTTTATTGTACATAGTGAACGGTTGTGACTATATACTACTTAGATTGTAAGTAGTAACGTAGTCCTTCTGATTGTCTTATGACAACCTGGTTTTGTTGGCTTTGCCATTTTTGTTTCTAGGAAGCAATTTCCTTTTGTTGTAGCTATATTGTGTCAGCTACTAGCAGTGAGTAGGAGTGAGAAGCCCTTTCTTTTGTTTGCACCGTTTTCTCCTGTTTTTGGACTTAGAAGCCTAGTTTTAGAGCTTTGTCTTTTCTTTACCTTTTGGGTTTAGGAAAGATTTAGGTTTTTTCTTAGTGTTTTGGTTGTTGTTTTGGGCACTGCTCATCTCCGAGGTATAATAAAAACTGCTAAATTGTATTTGTTGTGTACTGGCCTTGTTTGGGAATGGGAAGAGTGGGAGGCCACACATTTATGTTACCTCCAGGACACCCCTAGACCTTGGGACGTAACAGGACTAAAAAAAAATTCTTTTCATTCATTCAAATTAGCTTTATTGGCATGACTGTAACAATATTGCCAAAGCATCATACATACTACGTAAGAATAATCACCCCAATACATTTCATTAAAGAAATTTAAGCATAAAGTAATATATATTATATATTTAATATATAATGTGTTATATATATATTAGAAATTAAAATAAAATAAATAAACAAAACAGTAAGCGTGTGTGTGTGTGTTAAAGAATATATTAGAAATAAAATAAGTAAATAAAAACAGTAAGCGTGTGTGTGTGTGTGTGTGTGTGTAAAGAATATATTAGAAATAAAAACAGTAAGCGTGTGTGTGTGTTAAAAAAAAAAAAATATATATATAAAAAATAATTAAATAAGGAGCCAGCATAGTTTCTGAATTTGATTCATTCAGTTTTCATGTTTCCCTGCTCCAACATACCAGATTCATTAAGCTTTGCAGGAGCCTGATTTGCACAACCCATTCATTTGAATCAGGGACAGAGACAAGCAAACCAGGTATATCTAAAATGACTCCTCCCACAATTCAGTGCTTTACGCTGAACATCACGCTCAGTTTACTGGGGCCTTAAGAGTTGAAACTGACACTGTAACTGACAGTGATAAACAAACTTACTGCAATGTACTTTTTGATTGAATATCCTCCAAATTACATCAAAGAATGCTTATAGGAACCCTGTTAATCGTTTTTATTTTTTATTGCCACAAAGCCTAGAAAATATAGATGCTGAAGGAGACGTGTATTCATCTCACATGTTAAGTAGCAAGGGAATATGTGAATAATAAATGTACTGTATATATTGCCATGGTAGCGATGCTATCAAGTAATTCCTATGATGTGAATATAATTTTCAAATATATCGTGATAATAAAACTTATTCCAAACAGATGTTAATGTTCAGTTTTAATTTTTTATTTATTGTAATTAATTAATTTGTATGAAAATGTGTTGTGCAGCATGCCAATTTTTAACATTATATAATGTACTCCCTTTAAATAACTTGGCATTGCTAGCCTTATTTCTATTTCATTGTCTTGTATTTCACCCATACTTTGCTTATTTCTACTACAAGGACTATGTACTAAGTACTGGCTGCAAAAATATGTACAAAGTAATGAGCTAAAATGGTAATCCAGCGAGACTAAGGTGGTGGACCAGCATCATTTATGAGAACTTGCTGGTGGAACAGCTTCACCAGCAAGACAATGCTGGTCCACCAGCTAAACCAGCATCTAACCAGCATAGACCAGCATAGACCAGCATGGGAATTATGCTGGTCCATGCTGGTTTTTCCAGCAGGGGAGAGAGGGGAGATCTGCTGGACCGCTGGGCAGCTGTTAACAACGGGCTGAAATCCGAGCTTGGACTCTCACTCGCACTCTCATAAAACAGCTCGCCCTCATCCTTTACATCTTCATCATCATCATCATCACTACTATCTATATCAATGAATTTTCTATGTGCATTCTCACTACATACACTTGAAGTCTCTCACCTGATGGACAGAGGGCATCCGGAGGGGTCTGAGCTGAAGGCTGCGGCTCCTCGACAGGAAGCGCCTCTTTGAGGGACGGACGACGATCCCTCTGTAAGGCGAGAAGTTGAACATCAGATAGACGCGAGGAGCAGGGGAGGGCTCCAGGCACCTGTAGGATGACTGGCAGAGAGCCGGGCTGCAGCTGGACTGCTGCTGGCTGCTGCTTTGTCACTGGTAGAAGATCGGATCGATGCTTGGCTGGCAGGGTGCCAGGCTGCTGTTGATCAGTTGATGACTGCTGATTTGCCGATGGTGGAGGGTCAGATCGCTGCTTAGCTGGCAGAATGCCAGGTTGATGTTGCTCGGTTGCCGGCTGCTGCTTTACTGATGGTGGAGGGTCACATCGCTGCTTATCTGGCAGAATGCCAGGTTGATGTTGCTCGGTCGCAGGCTGCTGCTTTACTGATGGCGGAGGATCAGGTCGCTCCTTGGCGGCTGGTAAAGGGCCGGGCTGCTGTGGTTCCGCCAATAGAAGCGGCTTAGCTGCTGACGGAGGACCAGATCGCTGGTTGACTGGAGGGCCAGACTGCTGCTGGGCTCTAGCCTGAAGAAAGTGTGGCCTTTTTCGCCACACAGGCTGCACTGACTCTCAAAATTGCAGACTTTGGCCTTGTGGCCCAAGTTGCCACATTTCCAGCACTTTACAGAGGGGCACTTCTTTACCTGATGGTCGGTGGAATGACATATAAAGCAACTGATGGATTGACCGGAGTAGATTATTCTCCCGTTGTAAGGGCCAAGGGAGATGGAGTTGGAGATTTGTGAAGTGTGTCCGTTTGCGTCTTTACGCATCTTGCGTCTTTACGCATCTTTACTTTATATCTGCAAACACCATACCAGATACCAAACTTATCCAAAAGGTTTGTATGAATGCAAGATCTCACAAAATCAGCTCAGATACAGATCTATGTCATGGTCTGGTACTCGCCCAGTCCAGAATTTCACTATAATGTTTGTGATTTCCATTTGAATGGAGGACTCGATGGACCAGTCCCTCCATTTTGGGTCTCCATTTTTAGAGGCTTGGGCTTCCAGGAAACGCCTTAAAGGTGCCTCGTGGAAAAAGCACAGCTCGAAGTCTTTTTTGTTAGGTAAGGCTATAAATGAGTACACGTCAGTAACGTTAATCCAGACAGACTCAAACAACAAAACTTCACCAACATACTCGCGAGTAGGGGGATCTCCGTTGCCGATGTATTTCAGGCGAACCCAAAACTGCCCGAATTTGGAGGCATACTGAGGTAAAAGGCCAGCGGTGGCCATAGTGGCCTACTGCCCACCAGGGCACGAATAGGAGACACTGTCTATGGTGTTCACACTGTTTAAAGAACAACTCAATAATATTTAGTAGGCTAATTTAAACGACTGTGAAATCACTGATTATGCCTTCTTCGGCGCTTTCACGGGATCAGGCATCGTGAGTTTCGTATGAGTAGATTACTGCTTCAACGAATCCTCATTATTGCTGAAATCTGATTGGCTCAACGGCGCCGATCAAAGAAGTTTCCTCCCAATACGTTTTGTAGGGGCTGAACTCAGCCCAGGGTGGTGTGACCACAATTCAATTTTATTTATTTAGCGCCAAATCACAACAACAGTTATCAGACTAAAAACCTAATTCAGACACAATCAGACAGATCACAAATAAACTACAAACCGGGAAAACAGACTGAAGCTAGGATTAAACATAAAGACATTAACTAAGTCACAGAACAGGGAACTAAGATAAGAGACAAAACAGATACTAAGTAAACTAGAACACGAGACTGAATGAAATAACAAGGCTACACAGAGAAACACAGAACCAAAAACGGACCTAAACAGGAAGGACAAGGACACAAAACCACACTCCTAACACTCAGTGCATCATGGGAAATCCCCCGGCAGTATAGCAGCATAACTAAGGGATGGTTCAGGACTCACCTGAGCCAGCCCTAACTATAAGCTTTATCAAAGAGGAAAGTCTTAAGCCTACTCTTAAATGTGGAGATGGTGTCTTCTTCCTGAACCCAAACTGGAACCTGGTTCCACAGGAGAGGAGCTTGATAGCTGAACGCTCTGGCTCCAAGTCTACTTTTGGAGACTCTGGGAACCACAAGTGACCCTGCATTCTGGGAGCACAGTGCTCTGGTGGGGTAGTAAGGTACTATGACCAATTTAAAGGGGCGCTATGGAGTTTTCAGCGGCCACTAGCGGTGCGGTTTTAAGATTGCAACCAGGCGTGTGCTCGTACGCGTGCTCACTTGAACTCATGAGCGAGCATAATCCGAAACACAACCGCTTTCATGCAGAAATCCTGCAATAAGAACACCAGCACGCAGGCTGTGGCTTTTCTCCAGACATGTTCCGGCTCTGTTACTTCAACATTCCCGTCTCAGAGGCAGATCAACACTCCGTAACGTTACTTCATTCAGCGCAGCCAGACGCATATCGGCACAATCCTCCTGGAAAAAGTGTGACAGGGTCTAACGAGATTGTGTCACACTTTCTAAAAGTTAGACCGCAGTAAGTAACTTTACTGTAACTAGTGTCAGTGGATGGCTCTTCCTCTGGGTTGTATATTTTGTGGGTCATGTTAGTTACAGCGAGTGAGAGGTGGAGAAGCTGTGTACCTGAGTATTGGTAAAAGGCAATAAATCTAAATCGAAACAAACAGCAGCAGGTCCTTATCTGATCATGCAGAGACCCCCTGTTTCTGCACCTCTCCAAAAAACACACACATCAGGTCTAGTTTAATAAATGATAAACCAACATATAAACATATAAAATACATCAGAGATCAATATAAGAAAACACAATAATTTTGGTAATACAAAAGTCATACTATCATAATCTTTCAAACTTAATAGGTTTCAGGTGTTTCAATCCAGACTTGTTGTTGCAGTACTGCAGCCCTTGCGGTGGGTCAAAAGAAAAAAACCCAGAAAACAGTGCAGATCTCACACACGGAAGACTACCTGGTTTGCTTTAATCGACAAGATACCTCACAAGAGGAAGCAAGATTCTCTGCACTATCTGCTTTAAAATCTAGATATTTATATATAGTTTAGGAACCACAAGTAAATTCTTACACATCAATGGGTGACTTTTGGGACAACCCTTGTTGTGTTAATTTTGACACATTCACTGTGTTAATGATTTTAACACAGTGAATGTGTCAGGAAGGAACATGTGTAACATTAACACATAATGTGCTGTCCATGGCTACACACATTGTGTATAAAGAAACAAACCTAAAACCCTACACAAAAAGTGTTAATTTGACACGAAATGAGTTAATGAAAACAGAATACACAATTTATGACTCCAATGCATTTAATATCAATACATTTATTGCGTATTGGCAAAAAGATCCACAGAATTGAACCTACACCAGATTAACAGAAATATATAGCTGCAAACACAACTATACAATTTCATAGAATTTCAGCAGTAAAACAAATCTGACAGGACAGAACAGATATTTTCCTATTTCATTGAGCAAAATGACACATAACCACACCTTCTACATCATTGCACTTATTTCAAAACTATGTATCTTGGATTGATGTAGATCTGATCATCTAAAAAATGTGTCTGAATATCTAGGGGTCAGGAATCTGACACACCAGAAGGAATTTTAACAAGTTTGTACTCCTCCATCTTTTCCACAGCATATGAGTAAAAGTGATCATCAAAATATTTAACATTAACTATCCTTAAAAAAGTCAACACAGTGTTTCTGTCCACCTTTGGGAATAAATGAACAACTTCTCCAAAGATTGGTTCCTTTTCTGAACTAGCTGACATCAGAATGCTCCCTGTTCTGTATGTATGTCCACCTACACCGACTGTGTTTGACACATAAACCGTCTCTGTTGCCTCTTCTGCAAAGGAGCTCAGTTCTTCACTTATTTGGTCACCATGTTTCAAAGAATGAACAATAGGATATGCATTTGGTACAGATATTTGAACATCTAGTGGGTCCCCAAATTTCCAACAATACATTTGTTGCACCTGGTTTTTACAAGCCAGAGTTTTTGATATATTCCTGAAATTGCACACAGCATGTGCTTGCCGTTTGAGGGGATTATGCTTTGCTTCAAACCTCATACACCAAAGTTTTGACAAAGGTCCAAATTGAATCAACATAGTTGGATAATGTGTCATGAAATGGTGTTTTGGGATGAGGTGTCGATCAGGATAAAGTTCTTTGAACAACTTATGATGATCTATGATAAGCTGTTTCAGGAACAGTGCAAGACCTCTGGTTACAACAGGAGCAAATATAATGCTACATATTTCTCGTAACAAAATGAACAACTGCAGGTGCAGACTTTCAGGACTGACTATGTCCCCCAAAAGAAGAGGCAAGTTTTGTATGAGACACCACATCTGTGCTGCTGTTTGTTTGATGGCTGTCTCAGATTTCAGGTTAAGGATTACACTTGGATTGTTTTTTGTGTTTGAATACCCATAGTCATAGCTGGCTATCCTTTCATTCAGCTGTTCCAGGCACAACAGCTTTTCTTCAAAAATGTAGTGTCGAAGTAAAAGTTTTACTTCCAAAGGTGCAACACCCTCAAGCACATCATGCATTATGTCAACCCCTACATTTTCAGTTACATGAACGTATTCCAAAGTATTCAAGCACGAGTCTTGTTTGATCCCTGTAACAGTGACATCATTCAACACAACATGCTGCTGGTAATTGTGTCTGTCTCTCTTTTCAAGATCATCTTCATTGAACACACTTTGTGAAGTTGTTTTATCAACAAGGCAAATATGGCAGAACCTGTTAGCAGAAAAACTTTCTGCATAGCCACACAGCGCATGACAAGCAAGATTGTCAGCAGTAAAAAGGCAGATCGTTCCGTGTATTGTGTGTGTTTCCCCTCTTATCTTAATGTCAATGCCTTGACTCTCTAGGATTTTTATGTCATCTATGAAAGGCTGAAAAATCTTTGCAAAGCCATATTTTTCTCTGTCAATAGCATTGAATAGAAAGCAAAGGTGAATGTTTGCCAAGCTTGAATTATACTCAGGGGGTAGGTTTCTCAATGAAAAATACACTGCTCCCATTTTATGAATCTTTGTTTTTGACCCAAGAGGATTAACTGTCTCCAGATCATCCAAGTATAGCTGAATCTGTAGAGCATCGGGATGTGTTTTGTATAGTTCATGTCTAGCAAAATGAGCACCATCACAATAGTCACCTATCTTTCCATCTGTACTTCTATGAGACTGCAAATACAGGGTCTGAAATTTCTGATTATTAAAGATTAATTTTAGAGTTTCAAGGATGGAAATATACTGAAATGTATGTTTGTTGTGCAATACCATTTTTTCTTATAGTTTCAGCTCTGTGGCCTAAGAAGATCTCGGTTGGCTTAACAAGAGAGTACTCCGTTTCAAAGAATGTAGACATTTTATAAGGGTTATCTATATTCTCAAGGGACTCTCTTGCAGTCTCAAACTCTTTCATTAATGAACGAACCCCCTCGTTGTCATCTGGAACAGCTAAGCTTTTGAGCAAAGCAGTGGTAGATGCTTGAAGGCTGTCAATAGTCCTGTCCAAAAGTTCTTTAGTGCAACTTACACTTCTTTGTACATCACTTAATGTCACATTAGAAAAAGAGTACATCTTTGCAGCAAATGTAGCAGCATGACTGGTGACTGACACTGCATCCTCAGACTTAGCAGAACACAAATTGGCATCCTCCTCTGTCTGATGTTGCATCAAGAAGCAAATGTGTGTTGTTGCTGATATTTGCTGCATTGTCCTCTGTAAGGTTGTCTGACACATCTCCTTCTAAAAGCTGGGTAGCCATGTTTAGTGAGCTATCCCCTGATGAATGCTCTCTTGCAAGATGCTTAGAATAGGAATTGATGTTATGCGATGTCAACAGTGTCACACAGCGAGGAGATCCTGGTTCCGAGAGAGAGAGAGAGAGAGAGAGAGAGAGAGCATTGTGAAAAGAAATGGAGGGAGATGAAGAGAGAGGAGACAAGGAGGTGACAAATGCAATAAATTTTCATGCTGCACATGTTAAGGATCATTAAGTGTTATTATCAGTGATACAAGACCATACTTGATAACTAAATAAAACTTACCGGTACAAAGTCCAGCAGATATGAAATAGCAGATTTGATACTGCACCTCTTCCTGCAGTTGGCAGAAGCAAGTGTGTCAGGACTTGCAGCATAGTGTAGCACTTCTCATCTATTTAATATAAGAGCACAAGATAATTGTTGAGACGGTTACAATTATGCCTGCAACTGATGAATTAATGCACTGCTTATTCGATAAATGGTGATGCCCATCACAATTTCTTAAGCCTAAGATGAATTGCTTATTTTGTAAAACCAACAGCCCAAGATTAATTTTACAATCAAAGATTTCACAGCTGAGGAGGTTGAACTAGGGAATGTTTGTCATTTTTGCTTAAAAATTACTCCAAGTCATTTAAAGCTCTCTGCTCAAAGTTTCAGTCAACGTTGATCAAAACCGATCAATAATATATATATTAGCAGTTAATTATTACTTACCATCATTACAGTTTGGATTCTGATCCAACAGAGTGGTTACACTCCCCTTCTCCAAAGCCGCAATCCGTTTCAGTTTTGGAATAACCGATGATTCCCATCTTCGGATTAGCATCTCTCCCTTTCCCTCAAACATCTTTCCAAACTCTGCATCTAGCTAATGTTGTGTAGAGAGAACCAGAATGTGAGCTATTTCCAGAACACCTTTTAACAAATCAAAATAACATAACACACTAAAAAATCTCTGGTAAATATGCAAATTAATAAAATCACACTTTGATATTAAATAGTTTTTAACATCCACCACACACTAATTTGGAATCTACATCTATATTAACACATTTGATAAAAGTCAAATAAAATTCTTACCAGGGATGGCATGTCGATGAAACGGGGGTACTGTTGGGAAATGTCACCAACTGTTGGCATCTGCCATCTCTAGAAGTTATTTATTTTCTCTAATTTGCTTGGTTGCTATTTGTTTAATACCAATACGAAGAGATTACACAACAGTCCTGCTGGCCTCTATATGTAGGCTTAACCTACATATAGAGGCCAGGCTAAACTACTGATCTTACTGATAACTATGTAGATTTAAAGAAGTAAAAGAATTGTATTAAACAGAAATAACAAAATTAGAGCAGGGCTAAAAAACAAGTAAAGCAAAGCGAAACTGATGCACAGCAGATGGTACGCTTATTCTAAAAAGAGAAGATATCTGCACGTTTCTGCTTTTACTTGAGTAGGTTTGTGAAATGGTAATTTTTTACTTTTACTTCAGTGTTTTTTTATAGGAGTAATTTTCATTTTACTGGAGTAAAGATTTTCAGAAACCAACACTAGCCCTGACATGAGTGAAAGACCTGAAAGACAGCAGCGATGAGGGCTGGCAGAACAGAGTTGTGTACTTTACTTGCATAAAATTCTCAAGAATTAAAGAATAAAATTCTCTAAAGTCCCAGACAACAAATGTTTCTTTCTGAGTGGGCTGATGTGGGACAAATTCTTGGGCCATTTTTTCGCCCCAGTCCGCACCAGATTAACATCAATCTCTACTGATATTCATGGCCAACTAATTATAGCTATATCTTGAAATCAAGGTACGGATAACCTGACTTATATTAGCTAACTCAATGGGTCTTAATTTAGCCTATATGCCAGGCCCCGCTCCTGAGAAAAAAATCCTAAACAGTGTAATAGTTACAGATGGATTCAGGTTTTCTGTTCTTAAAACATGACAAACTTACAATCCATGTTTTGCCACGAGATCACCGACGCAAACAGTGATGATCTTTTTCCTTCCTTCTGTAGATAACACCCCTGTGCGCTCATATTCAGCTATTGTATCAGGTGCCTTCCTGGTCAGGAACGACTGTAACGGCAGTGAGTCTTCGGCCTAATAAGGAATTACGATAATGCAAAAATAAAAACAGAGTTTTTAAGAATGCCTGATTTAGTATGAATGAATAATTTAGAGAGAGTTTTACTGCAGTGCTCACCTGAGTACTTTCAGTCTGGGTAGGCTGAACTGTAGGTGGATTTCAGTGGCCAGATAAACTTGAAATTTGTCATAGTCTTGCACAGCTGTGGTGATGTCACAGTCAATGTAGTCATTGAAGTCTTTGTTATATTTAAGAAACCGTTCTAACTGAACAGGATGGGAGAATTCTGAGTAACAGAATGTCAAAAGTTGTGGGGCATCACTGATGTGGAAGATCTTTTTGCATGTTTCTGTATTGTCTTTATAGATACTAACAAGTACAGTTTTGGTCAGTTGTCCAGTGTCAAAAGACCCAGGAGGCCCAGGATCCTCTAAAGATTGGTCCATTTGCTGAATAATAAAGAAATAATAGAATGTTAATATTTAGACAGATAATGCAGCAGCCATTTTTTACTGATAACAATACTTTTACACAAAGCATTAGCTGATATAGCAGCTCATTTCTTTTTTCCAACATAAAATCTATACACTTATTATTAGGTAACACGAGGCTGCAGCTAACTTACACTTTCATACCCAAACAATCTTACAGATCTGAATGAACGTTAGATGGCTAAATGTTCTTAAATGTATTAAAAGTAAATAATAAAAGAAGGATTAACTAGCCATGGCTATATTAGCTAACTTACACAGCAAAGTTAGAAAAGAAAGAAAGAAGAAAATAAATATTCCAGCCTAATGATGCAAAAAAAATAGTAAGCCAGGCTCTTCAATCATAACCAGACCTTTTTAATACCACCCAGAATGAAATTTAATGCCAACTTCACTTCCATACAATGTAAAATCTGTATGAATTTGAAGCTCGAGAAAATTATTATTTAATACTCACGTTCATATTTAATCACATCACGAACTCTATGCTATGAAGCCAAAAATACTAAATAGAATATTAAAAAATGAAACTAGTGCAGTATGTGTGTTACAATTAGTTACACCTTGGCTAAAATAAGGTAATGTAATATAATATGCTAATGTAAATGCCAATTATTTTTTCATCCTGTTCTGTTTTAGCATCTAAAGGCTGCTTGAAATATAGTATTATAACGTATAGTATCAGAATCAGCTTTATTGCCAGGTATGTGTACACATACAAGGAATTTGATTCAGGATTGTACATTGCTCACGATGTATTGGCTTGAAAGCATCGGGGATAAGTAGTTGGGCTCCGGTTTGGTTTTTTCCTAGTCCTGGTGATCGGCGCATTTGGGTTTGTTTAATAATGTGCGTTAGTTAGCATACAACAGCGGCGCAACGGCGACACACAGACACGGTCCTCGCCTCATACACAACTGTCTCACCATTGCTGTTGTTAACATTCACTGACCAATAATCTGCAGCGGGTCTTCCAGCGCCGCTGTTCCATTAGCGCTCGCCATAGTGTGACTGACTCGCACACTGATCCGCTTGTTGAGCTAACCTCAGCGCCGCTGCCCTCAGCCTCGCCTCGCAACACGTCCGCATCTCTGGCCTTCTGAATTTCAGACACTTGCCCATTCTGAGCTAACGTTAGTTTGTTAGTAGCACGTCAGAGACGATTTGTTTTCTTTCCTAACAACTGACTGACTCGTGGCAGAGCTTGGATGGCAGAGTTTGTGGTCCACAGTCACAGTCCAGAGTAACAGTAACGTTACCTGTACTGCCATAACGTTATAACATCCAAGTCACACCAAACGGAGTAACGACTTAACTTACCCTCATAAAAACGGCGCACAACTAACATTAATGTTAAAGTTAAATTTCCATCTTGCAAGCTGAGAAACAACACTTCATTTAAAATAAATCATATCTGCTGTGTCTGTGCCATTTTAATATTAAGTTAAGTAAGTTATGTTAACGCTACAGTGACGTTACATAGCTTGCTCCAATGGCTTCTCCATTATTTAGCTCACTTCTAACTTAGATCAGCTAACGTTAGCGAGCTACTAAACTTTACCTTCACATAACGTTAATCAGTACAGAGTGCACCAAAATGATTAAAATAATGCAGACAAGATCGTGCTTATTTTACTGGAATGGAAACTTACCAACGTGTCTGAAATAAACTACCTTCAGCGATGATGGTTGTTATCCCTGAGCCTTTCGGTTTTTTTACTGCGCCATCCCCGGCGCCATTTTATTAATGCTAGTAATTGACGAACGTCTATGTTATTATTGAGTGACAGAGTAAAGTACAGTGTCCAACAGTTCTGTTAGAAACCAGATTAAACCAGCAAAAATAACAACCGCACAATATGTCGATTTTACATGTAAATATAAGTTAAGAAATTATTTCAATAAGCTTACGACTTACCTCAAGAATCTTGCTAGCAGACACCACTGGCGCGAATTCTCTCCGTCATGTCCACTTTTTTATTCTTTTCCCGAAATGCATTTGAGCTCGTGGACAGTTGTCGTCAGTCGGCATCTAAGCGTAACTAAGCAACAACCACTGTCTGTCGTCCTTCCTAGCTAGCCTACGTGAAGCTAAATTGTCTGTTCAAAAACATATTTAACATTATACTAGGAATAGTGTAAGTACTGGCTAGCTTCTAAATGGTTGGCATTACCAGTGTTGTTTAGTTATATTGTCTCTGAGAAACGGAGCTGTTCAGGGCGTTCAATGACCACTGAGTAGCATTTTTTTTAGGAATTCACAGAGTAAAGTGATTCAATAAATAAATAAAGTAAAAACACTCTGCTGGGTCGGCTGCTGTTCAGCTAAATCAAATAGGCTACTGTAGCTGACGCTTTTTAAAATTGTGTTATTTTTTAAAGCTGACATTGGGTGTGTGTAAAGCAGATCAGTCTACACAATATTGTGTTGAATGCTGTGAACAAAGTCACAGGTTGTGTTGATTTATAACTACACATAACTCTGTGTAAAAAAGCTAAATTCTTCCAACACATTTTTAGTAAATATTGACACAAAATGTGTAGACTACAGTGGTACACATAATATGTGTAAATATTTTACACATTCCTTCTAAGAGTGTATGAGCAATTTAAAGGGTCACTATGGAGTTTTCAGCGGCCACTAGCGGTGCGGTTTTAAGATTGCAACCAGGTGTGTGCTCGTACACGTGCTCGCTTGAACTCATGAGCGAGCATAATCCGAAACACAACCGCTTTCATGCAGAAATCCTGCAATAAACGCAGGAACACCAGCATGCAGGCTGTGGCTTTTCTCCAGACATGTTCCGGCTCTGTTACTTCAACGTTCCCGTCTCAGAGGCAGATCAACACTCCGTAACGTTACTTCAGCGCAGCCAGACGCATATTGGCACAATCCTCCTGGAAAAAGTGTGAGTGACAGGGTCTATAGACAGGCAGGGAGACCGCTTCACACAACATGCTGTAAACTCAGGTAAAGCCCTACTGCAACATTACAGTAGTAATAGTTTTATCAGCTGCAGGTTGAACTAATCCATGCTCGTTACATGATCACGGTCCATTTACTGCATTTAGCCGACGTGCTACAGCGTTAACTCACCTGCTTCTTTCAGTAACGTTAACTTGTATCTTTATTATCTGTGTATCTGTCACCGGAGCCTCAGCAATGTCAGCAAAGCTAATTGTATTGGATGATAACGAAACGGGTAATGAGCTGGACTGAATATTATAACGAGATTGTGTCACACTTTATAAAAGTTAGACCGCAGTAAGTAACTTTACTGTAACTAGTGTCAGTGGATGGCTCTTCCTCTGGGTTGTATATTATGTGGGTCATGTTAGTTACAGCGAGTGAGAGGTGGAGAAGCTGTGTACCTGAGTATTGGTAAAAGGCAATAAATCTAAATCGAAACAAACAGCAGCAGGTCTGAGCTAATGTAGCGTTAGCTGGCTGCATCACTATAGGATAGTAAACAAATTGCTCCACATTTTATTTTTACCATTACATCATTTCTGGCAGGCTTTGACACTTTGACATAATATCTGTGGTACACAGGATAGTAATATGGGTTGGTGGTTGGTGAATTAATGTGAAAAGCGATAAAACATCAGACACTGGATAACATTAGCAACTGATCGGCGTTAGCCGGCGAGCTAACGTGATTTTCTGTGTTTCTCCAGCTTTACTAACGCTCACTTTGTTCTTACTCGACATCATCTGAACCTGTTTGGTCTGATGGGCTTCAGTCTTCAGCACATCCTTTATTGTTGTTTTGTATCCTTACGTGGAGCCTGTGTTTTGCTGTGAGCTGGTTGTTTTATGGTGTTAGTGGACTGCATGTCGTTAGCTGCGGTGTTGTCGCTGTAGTCTGAGAGAGGCTCGGGAGTGCGCAAAGGGCTGAATCTGACCCTGAGTCCCCACATTAAAAGCAGAATAGTGGATGATGCAAGGAACAGAAAAAACTTCAAGCTTCATTTCTAAGTGAGTTTTCAGCCCTTTGACAATAAGGCAATGAAAATTTGATTTATTAAAATCAAAAACTTACATATAGCCCCTTTAAGATAAGATGGTGCTTGACCATTAAGAGCTCTTTGTAGGTGAGAAGAAGGATTTTAAATTCTATTCCGGATTTTACAGGAAGCCAATGCAGAGAAGCTAAGGCAGGAGAAATATCTCTTTTCCTGGTTTCCGTCAGAACACGAGCTGCAGCATCCTGAATCAGCTTAATGGACTTTTTTGAGCAGCCTGATAATAAGGAATTGCAGTAATCCAGCCTAGAAGTAACAAATGCATGGACTAGTTTTTCTGCATAATTTTTAGACAGGATGTTCCTGATTTTAGCAATATTACGTAGGTGAAAAAAGGCGGTCCTTGAAATTTGCTTAATGTGAGACTTAAACGACATGTCCTGATCAAAGATAACTCCAAGATTCCTCACAGTGGTGCTGGAGGCCAGGGCGATGCCATCCAGGGAAACTATATCTTTAGATAATGCATCAAAGAGGTGCTTGGGCCCCAGATCAATAACTTCAGTTTTATCTGCACTGTTAACAATTACCAGGTTTTCACAGTAAATTCTCACAACAATTTACTGTAAAGAAGCTTTCACAATGCATATTTTTTTTGAAATACCACTGAATTCTAAATAACCGACCATTCAGCAACCGTTACTAATTTTAAATTGCTGACTGAGGAGACGATGGAAGGGAACTGTCTGTCCAAGGGGAAAGAGACTGGAAAGCGGTTTCACTTAATAAGGTATGTGTGGCCATTTCAGCATGCAATTATGTGAATATATTTTATTCAATGTGTACCTCTAGATTATGATTAGCAAACAGGTTTGTAGCAGGAGGAACAGTAATATGACTCTTATCGTGTTAGCTAACGTTAGCTTAATGCTTGCCTGTACAACGCAAATATTGGATTTCACTGTGTCGAGATGTGAACGGTGTATGTAAGCTAACAAGTAAACATTGATGTGTAATGTTATAGTTGGCTAAGTAGCAAGAAAACGTAACATTAGCTGTTGTAACTGTCATGTAATGTTAATGTCAAGCTACAAGGCTAGCGGCCAATGAAGCAGTGCTAAAGTCCATTTCTTATTAATTTAAAGACTGTGATTAATTGGTGTTATTCTGAGCTTCTGCGCTTCTAATATAATGTGAGTTGGGTTTGCTGTGGTGGCTTTCTGGGCGGGCTAGGCTAACGTTATTAAGTTAGGTTACAAGCAGTGTACGTTATTTGGGGATAATTCCGTGCCCCGCTAGCTCCCCCGCCTCTTCCCCTGTTAATGCACGGCTTGAGTCTGTGAGATTAACGTTAACTTTTAAAAATGACACTTAGGGGGGGGAAATCTGTCAGACTAAATATTAAAACCCTCCCGCTGCCCCGAGCGGGTCATAATGACTTCGGCTCGCTTCTTTCCCTTCCCTTCGAACAAACCGGACCCATCTGCTGTAGAACAAACCAGTCTGGAGTGCCTACAGGGGTGGGGGGGGCACCTTGTTGATTGTGTACACGGATACTTTATTTGTAAGGTGGTTGGATGTTTTAGTATACTGAAGGACAAATGACTTCTTAGTTGCAATTAAACTTCTCTTGTCAGTCTGGAATCAATACTCACTGACTAACTCTGATATAAACTCTGCAACAAACACAGATACTCAGATATTTGTATCAAAGCCTCTGAAAACCTGAACAGGAGTTACGGACTTATTTCAGTGCATTTATTTGTGTTTGACAGGTTGTTCATGTTTCTCAAACCCCAAATTATTGTTGCAGACTTGTATTCAGTTATGCCTTGACTTTTCATATGGTGAGTTACTCAAGTTTCCTAACCTGAGAAAGGTTGAAACAATTGGTAGTTAATAAATGTGTAAAGACTTGCCCTGTTCCCTTATTGTCTCCAATAAAATCAAAATTTAAGGCCTTAGAAAGTCTTAAATTTGCTCAACTTTGTGTTCTAGGTCTTAAAAAATTTTAACAGGTCTAAATTGTCCAACGTCCATGTAACGCTACCTCTAATGCTCATTGAAATACTCCTGCAGCGCTTTAGAATGTTTTTTCCTCCCGTGGTGTTGTAGTTCTTTATTTCGCTAGTCATATATTGTATATATTCTAGGTCTTAAATAATTTTAAACAAGTCTTAATTTTCCAACGCTTTAGAAGGTTTTTTCCTCTTGTGGTGTCCAAATATAATTATACCACAGATATAAACAAATTTATTCTTCAGCTGTGTGAAAGTACAACCTTAGCGACTCTTGCCTGAAAGAAACAGAACTAAGGGCTTGGTTAAAACCAGTTGCTAGCAACGTATTTGAAGCCTACTGTTGCTGCTTAATGAAGGAGCACAGCTAAAATTTCACACGATAATTAATGATTTTTAGTAAGCTACGGTAACATGCATGGCTATCTCCCTCTCCTAATCCTTCAAAAGACGAGCAAATGTGAAAGAGAAAGCGTCAGAAAGTGACTGAAAGTTAGGATAAGATCAGCGTTAACTTGTCAGACTCTGTCTTGTACTGTACATCTTGAAACTTAAATTCAATTATAAAGAAGTAATGCTAGAAGTAACACTAAAGCAAATTAGGGCGCAAATTAGTCCTTTAAAGCTAACAAAGAGATTATTCTTTTGGATTTTGGTGTACAAATGAAATGCTTGTAATTATACAAAAGTGAGGTTGTTCTTCCCGCAGACACCCTGATTGACTGAGCTTTGCTATCATGGCTGTCAAAACTCACTCTGTGTGCCAAAATCATTTTTCACACTGTCACAAAAACAAATAACATACTGTAGAGCCCTGTGGTTTCTTCCTTTCTTACATCAAATAGAAATATATGTACATTTAGTAAAGTCAATAAATGAGAACACCATTGTCTGTATTTGACAAAATAGTGAGCTAGATCAAGTCTTAAAACCGTATTTACTTAATTTACTCTGGCGGCAGGAAAGGGTGGGAAGCAGGTAGTTCCCAAATCAGGCTGGAGCCACTCGTGAATGAACTTTACGCTGCAACAAAACACAGTATAATGCAAAAAAGTTAGATGTGAGACTTTTAAAGACTTTTATTAATGCCACTTGGAATTCAGTTTAAGAGCAATTTTACAATAAATTGAAGAAATAAAAAATGCCAAATGAGAAAAAAAACATGAACTAACATCAATTAAGTTAGCTAACGTTACTTAGGGTTTAGGGAATTTTGTCCAAATGTTTAATATGATTTAACGTTACTAACCCAAACAAATTGAAGCTCCAGTAAATTAAATTCACTTAAGTCACAAAACCCCCCACTAATGTTGACCTGCCCGAGAATCACATTTCAAGTTTTTTTCAGTAACAAAGTCATCAAGTGATTGTCTGACTTTACATCCACATCTCCATTGCCAACAGTAGCTGCTACTAGCTTGTCTGGCATACTTTTAATGGCATCAATTTGACAAAATGTAAGCAAATATAGGCTAAAAACGAGACTCAAACAAGTAACATTAAAGGTTAAAAAAATAACAGAACCTGCTATCTAAGTTAGGCTATCAGATTAGCTTTGTTTAGAGGGGTGAAATTAAATATGCTCTCATGACTGCTTTAAAATTACTGACCACTGTAGGCAATTCATGTTAAAATCACTCCTCTCCCAGACAGAAACATCCTATCCAAATTGGGCTTTGTTACATTTTACCCAGCTTTTAACTCATATAATTAATGTTAGTTAGCTAGCGTAACATTAATGCTAAGGTACTGTAACATGAGCTAACTTAACTTGCCATAATTGTATATACTTTCTGAATTAAATACGGCAAACAAAGCAACATTATTTGACTGTAAACGTTATTATTTTACCCTCTAGGCAACTTGTACGAATAAAGCATATTTTCACAGCACAGTTTAATGTTACCCAGATAGCAGAGGACTCGGGGGCAGATCCGCCGTACATTCTCCCCCGTTTTGGCCATGCGTATTCATGTATGTATAAACGTGTATACGGTGTGGATAAAGCACTTTTGCCGAGTCAGAGTATTATACTCGTAATACGAGTCAATATCTGGGCTCGGATTGAATAAAAATCCTCATTGGGTAGCTGACTGTGTCAGGATTAAACTTCAACACTTCAGAAATACAAAAGTAGCACACCCGCAGAAAGACAGAAAGTCGCTGACAGTGTGAATGTCTAAATGAACAGGCGTATTAATAATGCGTTGATAAAAAGTGTTCTGTATGAAAATATCAGCCTTATTCTTTCAGCTCGGCTGTGTGTCGGCGTTTCCACCTTAAAAGACACGGGCCGTTCTCCCTCACTTCAAAAAAACTTGTCGCCACTTCAAAAATGATATTAATTTATTTAACACACTCAAAAGTGTTCCAAACATTGTTCTAAATTAACTTCATAAAGCAATGAAACAAAAACTCCATTCATGCAATAAAATGTGCTCAAATAATGTTTGAAAGACTGAATCTCAACATTTAGGCTGCTGAAAACTCACCCACCTTTTGCGATGTGGGTGCAAAAGGTGGGACGGAACCATAGACTGTATATGAAAATGGACGGAGTGTCCGTGACGTCACCCATAGCGTTCTGAAGAGCCGTTTTGCAGCTCAAAATTGGCGGAGCTGGCCGGCGCCATCTTGGCAGTGCGTCACTGGGCGTCACTGCCGGACAACCATAAATGGGCAAAGAGGCGGGTCATGGGTGGAGCTGAGGTGACGTGTTGCGGAAATCACGCCCACCAAGCACGACGTGACCAAGTTAGCTCATGCTAAGGAGCTAATGCTATATGCTACTGGTTGCTAGCTAGCTTGCTAACCAGCTAATCCCGCCGGGTTTGTGTAGTTGGCGGTTGGATCTAGGTTGGAGCCAGTCTACAATCGTGATTACCAGTTTACAGGAGGTAAATGAATGTTGAACTTTACAACAAAAACTGGAAATAACTATGTTTCTGTTATTGAGATTATGCTATAGACAGTTAAAAATGCAAAAACATTTTTTTATATATAAATGTGGTAATTTGCAACACTAGATTTTGTCGAGAAATTTGTGATTTAAAGTTAACTGTTAAGGTTACCATGAATCAGCATTTAACATTATTAACGTTACATTTCAAACGAACAATTTCAAACGAACAATTTCAAACGAACAATCTGCAAGTGCCAACAGTGGTACTTGCAGAGACGTTTCCTCGTCCACAAAATATCATGAACCCACATACGGCGAGTCCGTCCTCTCTCCCTACCTGCTTCAGCCTTCTCTTCATACAGAGCAAGGACTCTACTGTGTTGACATTTTTACATCCAGCAAAGTTAGGTAGAACTACTTAACTAACTAATAACTAACTAACTAATTTTATGTATCATAGCAACCAAAGCAGTCCGAAAAAATGCTGCGCCTCAAATGCGCTCCCAGCTAGGCGTTTTCAGAACAGCAGCTGCCGTTTTCAGCTGGTAAAAAAAACACTTTGGTGGACACAGGCCCTTAAAAGAAGGCCAAGCAAAGCAGTGCTTGGGAGAGAAGAAAACAGAACGAGCTATGATGAAAGTTGGGACTTTTATATCCTGTAGAGCACAAGGTCTAGGCGTGGCAGGGGGCATCACATGTCCTACAGGAGAGAAAGATGACAAGGTTAAAAAATACTGGTAGAATACATTCAGTATGGCCTGTCTGGGTTAAAAGCCCACTCACCACAACAAGGTGCAGGCTAGGAGTGGGAACATATAACACGGAACAAACATACAAAACGCTACAAAATCACGGGTACAAGACATGAATGAAATACAGAACATATGACCAGTACAAAACTGGAAAACCTATGTACAATGGTGGGCGATAACAACATCAACATACAACATCAACATCTCGCCCAGTCCTAATGAAAACAGCAATATTTGTTCAAATTAATTTTATAACACAACCTAAAATACTTAATTATCACTGTAACACTTTATAAACCATGAATGTTACCTTTTTGAAGCTATGTTGAACTTAACATAAGAGAATTTGAAAATTTGCTGACCTTTTTAAAAATAATTTTTTGTTTTTGTAAATATGCAACTGATCCTTAACTTTAACTCAGAATTCCAGAATCTTTCTACATAAACACTGACCAGGGAGGTTGCACATGCATTTCAAAAGATAGACGATGAACAAATCAATAACACCTTAGGCACCATTTATGCGGACTCTGTCTTTCAGATGACACAAGAAAGCCCATGCAAACTATGAGAATAAGCAGCGATATCTTTGTGGTTTAAGGTAGGCACAATGTGTAAAGGCTCAATGTACAAATTACAACTGTGTTTTTTCTTGTGTAGCATCCAAGCATTAAATGATTTGTAAGAGTTGGGCCCCGTTCATGCAGACTCCAACTGAAAATCATCCTGGTGGGATTCTCTCTAAGTATGTGTTTCTTCAGTATAGAAAGATGTTCCTTTATTAATACCCCGTAGGGGTGTAAAAGTTGAAGAAAATATAATACAAGTAGAATTAGTTACTATTCTATGTAGATGTAAAAATATATACACACTGTACACACACTATATACAAATATACAATAAACATTCTATGTAGATGTATAAATATATACACACTGTACACTATAACAAAAACAACTATTATGTACTACACACACACACTTAGGCCCCGTTTATGCAGGCTCTAAGTTTATACTGAACAACTGATTTCTCAGCTATGTACACCTCATGTAAACACTCAACACATCATAACAAATGAACAGCTGTAATGCCTCCTCTTCTCTTTCATTTCCTCTTACAGAGCTACCACTTTCCTACTTTTTGTTGTTCAGTGAGAAACGTGAGCTCCAGCTAGCATATTGGAGATCTATGAGATATTCTGGTTTTGAACTGCCCGTGGGAGGAATGTACATGTAAAAATCTGTACATTCTTGATTAAAAGTCATGTGAAATCTCTTTTATCTTTCGTCTCCTCAATTCGGGTGTGTTTACAAAACGTCTCTGGTGAATCTCTCGGACTCGACTCGCAAGCATCGGTATGCACAGATTTGATTGGTTGAGCAGCGTCACATGAGACGATTGGAGCACATGCGATTGGTCTGTGAGTTTCCTGGTCCTCTAAACCAGTACAGTAAATGCTAGAAAAGCTGCGCGGGTTAAAATAGAAACGCTTTTATATTTTGTATCTTGTCATTATATAGGTTTGTTTGTTATGCTGAAAGTCATCAGAGCATATTCCTTGAATGTGTAAGATTTTCTCACACATACAGCTCTACTTGGCAGTAAAGCTGACACTGATTAATAAAACCAACATGTCAGTACTTTAGAGGTAGTCTTCACTGTCATCCATACCTTTTTATATTAGAATTTACATTTTCTGCCATTGTCCCTTAAAAATCTTTTACATAACATACCGGTATCTGAAATCACAAACTTCCGTTCCATTGTATTGTTAGGAAACTTCACCTGTCAATCTTAATATGATGAGCAACGTCACAAAATTATGCCAACGACTAGATTGCTCCTGTACTCATCCAGGTTTGCTATTGTCACATCTATAAAAGAAATAGGGTGCTGAGTTTTTATGTGCCAGATTACAGACCAGTCTATGCTACAGACTTCTATTTAGCTTGTTTGTAACATTTAGCTAATGCCAAGCTAACGTTAGCTGTGCTTGTACATAACATACAGGATGACAGACAGATGTCTGACAGACAGAGATGATTAAATTAACGTTAACCCTTTCTACATGTTTACCTTAGAGACAGGTGCACAAGTATTGTCTTTTTACTCGCAAAGGTTTTATTGCATGCGTTGCTATTGGTTCGTCTGGACTGATATTATATAGCTCTTTTGTTAATTATGTGACATTTAATAAAGCATAACATTATTACAGCACAGAGATGTTGTGCTAAGTTATAGTTTTAACACAGCCGTAGCGTAACTTTAGTCCTGCTAGTGTTTACAGCTAAAAGCTGATGAGAGTTGTTCTTGGTCCGCTCCACTTCAGCAACCTGACACCGGGAGCCGAATTCCCTCCAAGGTCCTGTCCTCTTCAAAACAAAACCCGGTCATTAAAACACAGCCACATAGCAACGTTAACGTTAGCCCTGTGGTGTGTTACAGCTAAAAGCTGATGAGAGTTGTTCTGGGTCCGCTCCACTTCAGCAACCTGACACCGGGAGCCGAATTCCCTCCGAGGTCCTGTCCTCTTCAAAACAAAACCCGGTCATTAAAAAATTAAAACACAGCCACAAAGCAACGTTAACATTAGCCCTGTGGTGTGTTACAGCTAACAGCTGATCTGCCAGAGAACGCAACGTTACTTACTTTTTGCTGTGGCTCAGGAGGTAGAGCGGGTTGGCCGTTCATCGGAAGGTCGGTGGTTCAATCCCGGCTCCCCCAGGCTGCATGTCGAAGTGTCCTTGGGCAAGATACTGAATCCCGAATTGCCCCTGGCTGCTGTTCCGCCAGTGTATGAATGTGTGTGAATTTTAGCTTCCGTTTGAGCACTTAGGCTCAGTGTATGAATATGTATGACTGGTGATGTGAATGCAGATGTAGTGTAAAAGCGCTTTGAGTGGTTGAAAAGACTAGAAAGGCGCTATACAAATACGGAGCATTTACATTTATCAACAGATCCGTGCTGCTGTTTCACAGTGTGCACGGTTGTTGCCCTCCTACGGCCTCCTCCACGTCTCCTGATGTACTGGCCTGTCTCCTGGTAGCGCCTCCAAGCTCTGGACATTACGCTGACAGACACAGAAAACCTACCACTAGAGTGAAAGCATTCAAAAGTGACCAAAACAGGCCAGGCAGCATAAGAACTGAGAAGTGGTCTGTGGTCACCACCTGTACAAAAGCTGAAGTGTAAAAATGATTCTTGTCTGTGGTAACGATAGCTTTCCTGATGTCTCTGCTGGTTACAGGTCGTATCCAAAATATAGTTAATTAGATAACCGCTTGTAACAATTAGTTTTTTGTCTAGATTAAACAAACTTGTGAATAAAATATGAAGTGTTGATTAGTGTTCTTTAGAGGGACAGTGAAGTGGGTTTTATTACATGTGGACAGAGCCAGGCTAGCGGTTTCCACCGCCTTATTTTCCCCACACCAGCTTTGAGCCATGTTCTGCCTAGGGATGAAATGATTATTGGTTTAATGATACACATTTTAATTACCATGATAACCGGGTTCATTTACCTCGTTATTATAAACTTACAGCAAATACTGTCCAGCATCAACCGAAGTTAGCGACAGCCTCCCAGAAGCAGGCGTGCATGTATGCAACGTTGGTTTGTTTGGGTCAATGACAATACGGCGGAAGACGCGCTGCAGAGATTTTTCACTCTTTCATGAGAGTGCTGAGGGAGACTTGATTGAAGAAAATAATCTTATCGTTAACACAGGGTGAGTTAACTTGTAGCTTTGGTTTGTCTCTCCGACAAAGCTGGTGAGGAAGAAATAATGCATTTCCATCTGTTTCAAGTTTTTAAAAATAGCTAACCTAACTCGCTTCTGGCTGTAGCTTTATATTTACCATTCAGACATTTTCTAAGAACAGATTGTCTAACTCTTGACAAGAATGCAAATAAGCACATTTCTCAAAACTAAACTTGTCTTTCAAATGTCAGACAGCAGACGAAGCAGGCCTCTGGTGAGCTCAGAAACTTCCTGGTTGAGTATTTCAATCTTGTTGAGTTGATTAATGATCTGTCTGACCTCCTCCGTCTCCAGCAGCAGAGTTACATTAGCCTGAGTGGAGTCGTGGCTGCTGCTTCCTGTACTGGCTCTAGGCCTGGTGTGTTGAAAAGTGACCAAGGGTCCATGGTCTTCAGTTCCCTCTACAACGGTGGGACTAAGATCTGGGCTCCTAAGCAGGGGACATTTGGATTAAGCAGCTCTGAAGGCTTTTGCTCAGCCGCTGACTCTCCCTGGGCTGAGACTCGAGTGGCTGTACGAGTGCTGTGCTCTTTTTTTTTTGACAGTGGCTGAGGGGTTGAGCTCTGCCCGTGAAGGCCAACAAGGTTTCTGAAGCTGGTCAGCAGCAGATTGCGAAGGGAGCGTGTTGCTGGAGGGAGGTGGACCAAGTTGTCAGACTCATCCCCCTGTGTATCCACAATAGAGGGGAGCCTGCGTTCGTGGGTAAGCCTGGGTGACCTTGAAAACCCGCTGAGGCCCTCGTCCTGGCTGTCCTCACGCAGGTTGTAGATTGTTGTGGATATCTGAGGCAAACACACTGGCATACTTGTGGTAGAGTACCACCAGCACATCTTTCAGGTCACACACACTGATATACTGAATGTGATAGTATGTCAGCGCCTTCACATCAGCATTGGTCTTGATGACCTGGTCTGTTTCAGGAAGGTCAGATCCCAGAGCAGACAAAATTGATGGCTTGCAGCACGTCATCCTTAAAGATGAGGTACTCCCCAGGGACACAGAAGGAGGTTTTTATAAGGAGGGAGGCAACCCCAACTGGCCCCCATAAAAACTGGCAGCTGGAGAATGTCTTTTTTTCGCTGCATGGCGATGCCAGTCCTCAGCTCAACAGGGAAGTCATGCAGGAGCTTGTTAACATCTATACCATTATTGACCGACTATGTGTTCCTGAAGTACTCCATCATGCATTGTTTTAACTGGTGGGCAGACGGTGGACACTGATAAAGTCCTTTAGTTCCTTCATGCGTGTGCGGTAGAGAGAAATTCGTGAGTACATACGCTGGATGATGGCACCAGGGCGTACATCAGCGCGCTAACAAGCATGGTGCAAATGGAGAACATCTTTTCAGCATCAGTGTTGGCAGAGACATTGCCAAAGCCCACAGTGGTCAGACTGCTGACCGTAAAGAAAAGGGCAGTGCTGTTAATGTATGGCGTCTCCATATGTATGCCCAGCTCATTGAGCCGCCCAGTGTGCGAGGTCCACTCCTTCTATCTCCACGTGTCCAATCTTGTACCAGATGCAGGCCATCCAGTGTGCCAGCAGGGCAAACATAGACATTAGCAAGGTCAGCACCACGGTGCTGTACTGAAGCAGACCAAGGAGACGCAGTAGGCGTACAGTCTTGAGCAGGTGGGTGAAGGTCATTGGGATGTAGACGGCATACAGCAGATCAATGGGCCAGGAAGCAGCCAGGTCCACAAAGAACCAGGTGGTGTGTAAGTCATACACCACCTTTCCTGACTGGTAGATACAGGTGATGCTGAAGTTCAGGACCATGTCTATAATAAAGAGAAATTGCACTACACCATCAGTAGTGACAGTACATTATGTTTCTATGGCGGTTTCATCATATAAAGTGAAGCAGGCGTTTCAGGGCACGCTGACAGCCACGTAGAAAGTGACTATAAGTATTAGCCAGTCCCACAGGACTTTGGACATTCTGTAGTAGAGCAGGATGACGTGGGACTTCTGCACTGCTGCTACCTCTGGTATCAAAGGCTATTCAATCATGCCCTGAAGCCAAACTGTCCAACGTTTCCTGACATTATAACAATTTAGCTTTTCAATGCATTTGAGCTTCTTCAGGCATTTGATTTCAGCTCTTCTACATTTTCTGCAGTGTTTTGCAAATTCAGTTCAGCATTCACACGTAAATGCAATTATCTCGTCATTGTGAATGTCAGCATTCACACTATAGTTATCCACATCTTTATTAGTGTGAATGCTGAGTCAGCATTAGCCCTCATATTTAGCCCAATTTACCTTTGCAGATGATGCACTCTCAAAAAGGAATAAGCTCTGAATAAGAACCTGGACATCCTTTTGTTCTTTAATAAAAACTGTGACATCATTTGCGTAGGCACTCAAAAAAACACCACACCGCTTTTCTTTCTTCAGTCCCACCAAACCATGTCTGAGTTTGTTCAAAAGTGGTTCAATACACAATGAATACAACTGACCAGATAAAGGACAGCCCTGTCTAATTCCACCTAACGCTCCTACTGGACAACTAAGTCCACCACACACTTTAAACAATAGCAGTACCCTACTTAAGTAAGAGCGATAACACAGCTCTTGCACCACTAGTTGGTAATGTCCCCGAGTAGAACGAGTCCTTAAAACATTATGCAAGTCCTTCTTCAAGAGCTCCTCAAAACACTTGTAGAACCACCCGCTTCGAATGTTATCACTCGAATGGGCGTCATCAGTGTAGGTCATACACCACCTTTCCTGACTGGTTGATACAGGTGATGCGGAAGTTCAGGACCATGTCTATAATAAAGACAAATTGCACTACAACATCAGTAATGACAGTGCAGTGTGTTTCTATGGCGGTTTCATCATATAAAGCAGGGGTTCTCAACCTTTTGCCAGATGGCATCGCCCTGGCCTCCATCACCACTGTGAGGAATCTTGGAGTTATCTTTGATCAGGACATGTTGTTTAAGTTAATTAAGCAAATTTCAACCAGGAAAAGAGATCACATTTCTCCTGTCATAGCATCTCTGCACTGGCTTCCAGTAAAATCCAGACCTTACTATCCCACCAGAGCACTGTGCTCCCAGAATGCAGGGTTACTTGTGGTTCCTAGAGTCTCCAAAAAGTAGAATGGGAGCAAGAGCGTTCAGCAGGTTGATGGTTTAGATGAAGAAATTATTGAAGTTAGTTGGTAAAGATTGAGGGAAGCAAAACAGTCTAAACATATATCTGGTTCTAAGGTTCCTGAGTTTAGAGATAGTTGGTGCCAGTTGAGGGCAGGTCTTGGTGAATTTTGTTTCTAATAGTTAGAATTTTATCATTAAAGAAGCTCATGAAGTCGTAACTACTGAGAGCTATGGGAATACTTGGCTCAACAGAGCTGTGACTCTCTGTCAGCCTGGCTGACAGTGCTGAAAAGAAACCTGGGGTTGTTCCTATTTCCTCTATTAATGACGAGTAGTACGCTGCTCTGGCATTACGCTTCCTATAAGTTTGAAGACTATCTTGCCAAATTAAACGAGAATTTTCCAGTTTGGTGGAACGCAAATTCCTCTCAAGTTTCAGCGATATTTGCTTTAATTTGCGAGTTTCAGTATTATACCATGGAGCTAACCATCTTTGTTTTAGTATTTTCTTTTTTAGAGGGGCTACAGAGTCCAGTGTCATTCGCAGCGAGCCTGCAGCTTTATCAACAAGATGATCGATTTGGGAGGGACTGAAATTAGCATAGGAGTCCTCCGTTACTTTGTGACTTGATAATGAATTTAGAGCTGATGGAATCGCATCCTTAAATTTAGCTACAGCACTATCAGACAGACAATTTTGCCCAATGGTGTTTAGTTCAGCAATACAAACTCAAAAGTTATCAAACAGCGGTCAGATAAAGAGGGATTCTGTGAGAACACTATTAAATTTCAATACCAGAAAAAGGTCGAGGGTGTGGTTAAAACAGTGAGTCCGTTCATGAACACTCTGAGAGAAGCCAATGGAATCTAAAAAAAAATAAACGCAGTACTAAAGCTGTCATTCTCAACATCCACATGAATATTAAAAAATCCCCTACAATAATAATTTTGACCTTTATTAAGGACTAAAGTTGACAAAAACTCTGCAAATTCAGATAAGAATTCAGAGTACGAACCAGGTGCTCGGTACACTATAATGAAAAGAATTGGTTGCAGTTATTTCCAACTTGGGTGTGAAAGACCAAGAACAAGGGTTTCAAATGAGTTATAATTTAGTTTAGTCGAAGATAGCTGCAACTCCACCTCCTCGGCCTGTGCCTCGAGGAATGTGAGTATTAATATGACTGGGAGGGGTGGATTCATTTAGGCTAACATATTCTCCATCACCCAGCCAGGTTTCAGTAAGAAAAAATAAATCAATATCATAATCTGATATTAGCTCATTTACTAGTACACCTTTAGAAGAGAGAGATCTGGGCCCGTATTTATCAAGCTTCTCAGAATTACTCATAAGAGCACTCCTAAGAACTGACTTAAGAATAAAAAAAATTCTTTGCAAAGCTGCGCTTAAAAGTTAGTTATCAAGCATCATAGTCCTAAAAGTGTAGGTCTAAATCTTAAGTGTCAATGTTAGTGCTGATTCATAACAAATTTGCTGTGACACAAATAGGATTTTGGATGGCGATGTAGCCAAGGACCAATCACTGAAGAGATTTCCTTCATAAGAACATTCTCAGATAAATTCACATTGAATAGTGTAATTCCACAGAGGAGTTTATATTCAACACACATTTAACAATAAAGAATTTTCAAGACAATACATTATGATACAGGCCTACACATTAATAAATGAAAGATAAAGTTTATCTTTATATGAGCGCCATAAATTGCGATGTTTGGAAGTAAATGAAACACATGAAAATGTGTGGAGCTGTAGCTGTAATTGTGCCATAATTGTTTCCATGACTATTCGGCCTATTGATGGTTGTGACAGCCAAAATCATCAGCATTGCTGTGCTTGTCCTGTGGCAAATAAACAAAGCTTCATCACCACCTTCAATTTAACTGAAAACACATTACTGCGTAAAGTCAGTTGTGAGATGACGTCCCTCACCAACTCGCTGACAAAGTTTATGCCTGTGCTGTCCGACCCCGTCTTATTAACTGCGCTTCGTCAAATACTTCGGAAATTCTTCCCCTCCTGAAATATTCGTGCATGTCTGTCTCCACAGTGCCATCACAAGCCCCTACTGGCAGCTCCTAACCACTTGAGAGACCTCTGAAGCTGTCTTAAATAACTGGGAGTGTAAGAGTGATTTGTAGCTTTAAGAAATTTGATAATTTGCTTTTATTCTTAAGTTTAAAAGTAGGAGTAAATTTCATGAACTCTTAGAATAAAATGGCACTTTGAGAAGCTTGATAAATACCGGCCCTGATGTTTAAGAGTAAGGGTTTTTACTCCATAGAGAAATTTTAGGCGCCCCCAAAGAGGTTTTAGCGGATGGATTTGGTCCACTAATAATCTTGGCCAGATTTCTAGAAATGAGAGCTGCTCCTTCCCAAGTGGGATGGATGCTGTCTCTCCGAATCAGACCAGGTCTTCCCCAGAAAGTCTGCCAATGATCTACAAAGCCCACATCGTTTGCTGGACACCACCTCGACAACCAGTGGTGGAATGACGACATGCGGCTATACATGTCATCACTGGTCAGATTTGGCAGGGGTCCAGAGAAAACTACGGTGTCCGACATTGTTTTTGCATATGTACACACTGACTCAACATTAATCTTAGTGACCTCCGATTGGCGTAACCACAGGCTATCTCAGGCTGTTCCGCACCGACTACCGGGGACTGACTAGCTACAGTAGCTAAAAACTTATCTACACGTACCACTACTGCTAAAGGAGGCAGAGGAGTAACTGAACATCTGACACGCCAAGGAGGAGAAAGTAGGAGAGGGAGAAGGAGAAGCCATTGCTAGCTGCTAGGCTAAAGTCGCTAATGGCTAAGCAAAAGTACGGTAGCGCTGGCTACCAAATCTTTTGAAAACAACTATGAGATTAAACAGCAGTCACTAAAAGATAGAAAGAACTGAGTGCTTAGGCAGAAATACTGTAAGAGTAAGTGTTTAGCGGACAGTTTGCCGCTGTAATGACAATCTAACAAATTTAACTGTTATTTAGCGTGAGCAGCACAACACGCTACCAACACACAAGCACCGGAAACGGAAATGAGTCAACACGCTTACTGCAGTACGTCAGCACGTTTTAAATGAACGTTAAGGTACAAACAGGTGTCCAGTTTAGTTACAGCGACGATACAGTAACTGATACAACTTATTTTTATTATTTAGTTTTACTTAACTCATCATGCTGTTAAATACGTTAATTTTAAATGTAGGAATAAATAGCTAAGTCAGTATGTAAGTAATTTTGTTGAAGTACTGTAATTAAGTGCTTCCTGCTTTCTTACAGTGCAGACATTTTGCTGCTTGCCTGTCTGCTTGCTATAGTCCCAACGATATGGGTTTTTGGAGGCCCGTGTCGATTTTATAGTGAAAAAGAACGGATTTATAAGTCAATGTTTAGATTTTGAGAATGATTTGGAGACAATCAACTTTCCTGTACAAACTACACTTAAACAGGCTGTGCTGTATGTGGGCTATAATACCTTTTACTAAATGGATTATGTTAATAAAATAGATTACAATCTCAACAATTTAACATATAAACAATTGCACAGTCCTAAAGATTTGCTGCTGAAGGTGTAACTTCAGTCTTCTGTAAACAGAGAAAGTGACGGAGAACAAGCATGTGTATTTCACTTTACACATAATCTGCCATAAATTCAATGTAGCATGTTCACATCTAGCTTATCCCTTTACCTGTACTGTTTAATTCTAACCAAAGCGAAGAGTAAACATTTCTCATCTGTCTGAAACATGCCGTCTACAATACAGTGACCTGCTGTTGAATGCATCTAATACTACATGACTGTCTACAACAAGGACCTGCAACTTTGTCTGGCAGGCAGCCGTGTTAGATTCTTGTTCAGATCACCAAAGACACTTAAAACACTCTGTGTGTCTGTATGTTAGTCTAATTACCTGAATAACGACAATACTATATATTACAATATTTACAACTTGTAATCGTTCGACAACCTAACTAACTTAAGATATATCTTATTTAATATGTATACTGTGTATATTTATATTACTTACATTTAATATTCAAAATTTGCAGAATAATGTGCTCATCAACCAGCTTCAGCTGAGACAGGGACTGGACACTGGACTAGTTCCACCAGTGCCGGAGGACTCCAGCTGTCCAACTGGTCTCGGTGGACTCTCGCTGAAGAATATGTGCTTCATCTTGTGCCTGTGTCACCTTCTCCCCTCTCTCATCCTCCTGCTCTCTTCGGTCTCTTCTCTCTCTCCTATATCCTCTCTCTCTTCTGTGTCCTCTCACCCTCCTGCTCTCTCTTCGTCCTTCTTGCAGCCTACTTCTGGCCTCCCAGGAGAAGGTGCCACAAGATCCCTTGTGATGGCCACAGCTGTGGCCTCACAACCAGATGAAGAGCGGTAACCTCATGCACTGAGTTTGTTGTGTTCTTTAAGATTAGTTTATATACATTCATACACATTAGACATTTTGTTGTAAATATTTATTTGGTTACAAATAAACTTACAGGACACTTAGTTTATTTCACATACTTTATTTTAGTTGACTATACAGAAGCATCTTTTGGAACACACACCATTAGTTAGTTTTGGATTTTCATTTTGTTATAATTCTTGTTTCCGAGCTTACTAGTGTTGGATGCCACATCCAGGAAGTCTGCTGGCTTAAAGGGTTGGTGCTCGGAGCAGGAGCAGCTTTATAGGAGAGGTGGCCTGATTGGACACTACCACTGCTTGCTATGTCTGGGGGGTGGCTTTATTCTCTCCTTAAATATTTTGGGGTTTAGATTTATATTATATTTGAGTATTTTTGAGTTAAGGTTAAGTAAATGTACATTTCTTTTGGAACAAGTTTTTACATAAGTTTTGTTGTGTTTGCAGTTATGATGTAGTGTTGTTGTTGTTAGTCTTCCCCTGTGTGTCAAAATTGGTCTGATCAGCCAATATATAAGTCCCCTTTGTTTGTTGTATAGTAGGTCAGTTGTATTTTTGAGTCTCTTATGTTCAGAGCTTTAGTTTGTTTGTTTATTTGACCTCTTTTATGGGCCCAAAACTTTATCTTTTGTTGTGATGATTTTTTTGGTAAATAAAACCCTTTTGCTTTAAATTTCCCTCTTGACTCCTCATGCCTAACTGCCTGGTCCCTCACACATAACATTAAACATGCTGCGGTGAGCCTGGAGGAAGCTTGGAGAGTGCCGTAAGAAAACGGTAGGGTTAGCAGGTCATGAATGTTTTCAGGAGAGGAGAAGTGATGGGCGCTGTTTTTTTTATTATTAAAGTCATATAATTAATGTGATGACTAACTCACCGCTAACACAGCCACCCTGCATGTTGTTTCTATTGATTAATTGTTTTCTTCTGTGGTTTTAGTGGTGCCGCAGTGTTAAGAGAGGAGCTGCAGCACGCCCTCTAGTGGGCAAACTATGTAACACTCATGACTTGAGTAAAGGATCTGACCCTCTGTTTCTTTTATAATGGTCATATATCTGCAGTTATAAACGGCCGATGCCGATTAAACGCAAGTAGTGTGCAACAGGAGAACAGATTTCTCATTACTCATCTGTTCCCTCTGCCAAGGACAAGAGACGAGAGGAATCAAAACAAGAACGCCAGAAACCTTGAAGGAGAGCAGTCTCAGCTCCCGCCAGAAGAGAGCTCTGATCATGGTGATCTGATCATTCATCAGAACCAAGAGGAAGAGTCTCCCCCCTTACTAACAACCACATTTGAGGATTCACAATCTTCAACCCCCAAAAGCCCATCCAGGTCACCCTTATCTCCATACCTTTATCCCTCCTCTCCTCTGTGGCAGGAGTCAGATAGACTTCAATATGCAAGCGTACAATTCGTTAGTAACCAGGCAGACGCTTTCTACTCCAACAGCAGCTCTTCACACAGGAGAATCTTTGTTGCGGTTTTATTTAAATTAAATACACATCAAGTTTGAAAGAGTATTTAATCACACATTTTTGCTGTTGCATGTGTCTGTTTTCTTCCTTTTAATTATTGATTCCTTTACAGAACAAGGCCTCAAACAGCTGTGGACAGGGCTGGACTGGGACAAAAAATCAGCCCTGGCCTTTTTGGCTGCTGGGTCAAGTTCATTACTGACAGAGAGGAATGACAAAATACTACACTTGGATGAACTATACACTGTGTATATGAGAAACAATAGATCACCAACCACTTCAGTGCTTTAAACTACTAAAAGACAAACTGGATAAGAAACAAACTGCCCTCCTTTGAACTCTGTTAGCACCATCATACCACAGTTTAGAGAATTCATATCACCCCCCAAAACCTATTGTTTATAAAGTTAATGCATGCCCTAAAATGTTTATAACAAAAAAATAAATGAAAAATGTTTTGTTTAATCAGATTGAAATACAAACTCCATGCCAAAGTCTTAAAATGCAGCTAAAAATACACTTTAAAAAGAATATTACCAACAGTCATTCATCAGGCCAAACAAGGAATGAGAGAAAGAAAAGGTCTTTCCTTGTGTCTTACTCACTATTTTTCATTCAAGACGAAGCAAACATGAGAAACGTTCACAGTTTTAAAACTACATAGAGAAATATACAAACTAAACATATGAATATTGACAAGAAATGTGACTGACTTACATTACAGCCAGTCGTGAACTTATAATTGAAATAGTCTTGAAAAAGGGGAAATTTATTATTAGGTACACCGAGCCATAATTAATGCAGTTTAACAGTCCTGTATGAATTCTACCTTAATGAAGGTTTTAATGTTCAGTTTTTGTTCAAACTGTTAGAGAGATGTCTAATATTTAATCTACCTGTCCTTCATTACTCTAATTGAGGTATAAATTAAATATTGTTGCCTTGATTCTGCATTCTTGGCCCAGTCTGTCCTGAGGAAAAGTCAAATGGGGCCACCTGCTAAGAAAAGGCATAGAAAGTCCATGCATAAATACAGACCACAGATCCATGTTGTCACCACACTCAGTGTCGTCTACTAACTCTGCTGTACAGAGCAGATACATCCTCCACAGCTGCTTGAGGCCTTGTTCTGTGAAGGAATTAATAATTAAAATTTAACAAAAAACCTAAAAAACATCTAAAAAAAGACACATACAACAGTAAAAATGACGCTTTCAAACTGAATGTGTATTTGTAGCTGCTCACCTTGCGGCACTGTTGAAGTTGGGGGCCGCGTAAACAACCTCCTCCTCGTTTCTGAGGGGCTGAGCTGGGCTGTAGTTGGAGTGGAGAGCCTCTGCCTGGTTCCTAACGCACTGTACGCTTGCATACTGAAGTTCATCTGTCTCCTGCCACATAGACAAGAGGACTTTTACATTATCCATGTACTGCTTACAAGACAAACAGAACTCAGGTATAACTTTGGGTAGTAAATAAGACTTCCTGCACTGCAGCATGAGAGGACAATTCAGTAAAATATCTGCAGGGTAAAGTGTGGAGTGTGTTCAGCCTAATTTGCTAAACCAAACGGTTTAACAAATGGTGATCCTGAGGCTTGATATCAGTCTGTTTTTTGTATTGACTTTTTTTAACTTCTGCTCACCACAGAGGTCAGTAGTATTTATATTTTAACATATATTTTTTAACACCATATTATTTACTAAATAGTGTATATTGAGTCCTGTTTGTTTAATTTAACTGGTGAACCCTGTGACAGAAGTATGGCTGAGTAAACGCTGCTTAATCCAATGTGGGAACTGAAAGGAAAAGTTTTCAGTCTTAAAATATTATTAAAACTGATTTTTTATACGGTGCCCATATGTACAATAAAGTAGGTTTTGCTTTCTGCAGTTATCTCATCTGATCATACCAGCCATTAGAAATTCCATTTGTTTGGTACTTGATTCGGTTGGCTTGATTTGTCATTTATTTATAATAATCTATTACATTTCTTTAGCTCATTTTAAGTTAAATAATTGTTAAAAACCTATTTTTTATTAGAATCTTCATAGTGGTGAGGGTCCAAAGCTTGGAGTGATAAAGCACAAGTATGCTCAAAATGGTTTTTGTGATGGCAGAAAATTGTTTTCTCTTATAATCTTTTATGCAAGTACTTACAATAGTACTATTTTCTACTATTATTATGTCTTATATATTAATCTTTACACTCTATATACGCCTAATCTGCGCAATGGACATAGAGATAATGTTAAAAGGAAAAGGTTAAAGATTTAAAACAATATATAAGATTATTTGTAAATATCTATTTCCTGTCACCTGCATGTCTTCAACTGGGGGAGGGGTATGTGCTGCAAGTCAAGAGAGGTGTGCTATGTCTTGTAATGTGTTTCTGTTTTTATTTAAGTTTTAAATAGGTGTTATTAAGAGAGCCAACCACTGTTTTTATCTGCTATGTTAGATTTCTTGGGCACCCACTAGGTCATTGAACGGGCCATATCTTGGCTTTCTGGCTGTACTAAAGGGGGGAACTGAAGGGTACAGTAACCCTTTTGCATGGGTGTTTTGGGAAGTTTGGGGCAACTTAGTGTAGCAGGTAAAGGTGTTTCAAGCCAGGGATGGAATCAAGCTCATTGTTGGAGACAGACTCTGCGTCAGAGGAGCATTTTGCTAATGGCGGGATCAAGAGTTTGAAGCCGAATTAAGTCAGAGTCACCGAGGGAGTCAGGGACTGAGATTTTTGGCGCAGGGCGGCTGACAGACAAGCCTGCTACCTGGGTTCTGGTGGCGTCGCAAGTCATATGGGCGGGATGGGTGGGGAGCAAATCCGCTTGGGAGTGCTGTAAACTTGGTGTCAAGTTCAGCTGTAGGATGACTATATGTGGTGTCAGACCCCCCTGTCTTGCCTTTATGTAAAGTCATGGAGGATGGCTCTGGTGAAGTGTTGACAGAGAAGGCGGTGACAGTTTGTGCACCCATCTGTCTGTCATTGGTCATGTTGCCTGTGGTAACAGAGTCGCTGGTAAGCGGCAAAGAAGAAAGGCTGACAGTAGCCTTTGAAGGCTCGATGTGATTCACTTCCTTAACAGAGAGGAATGGCGTCAAATGGTGAGACATACACCGGGTGGATGAGGTCCATGGGACCGATAGACATATGGATTAATGTCATGGCTGTCAAATTGAAGTTTTCAGGGCCGAGTGGCTGGACCTCAAGAGTACAAGTCTGTAGTTTCAGGTCTTTGTGGGAGCGGGTCACAGCCTGTAACTGCCTGAAGAGGGCTGATGACATTACAGTGATGTCTGCGGCTGAATCAAGAAGTGCTTCCTGCACCAGAGTGTTTTCAAGTATCACAGGCAGGTAGAATTTCTGTGAAATTCCTGTTTCAGTCAGGTGACACAAGAACTGTTGGGAGGGCAGACTGCCCTGAGTGGCTTTGGACTTGAGTCGGACTGTACCACCAGGAGTGTGCTGGAGGGAGTGGTTCTCTCAGTCCATCTGTGTGATCATGTCGGTCCCTTTTGACAGTGTCAGGAGAAGGGGACTTTGGCTTTGCAGCAGCTGCAGCCAAGTGCTCTGCCTTCTTGTCTTCCTTTTTGGACAGGGTTTGGAGCAGGCGCTTGAGCGCTGTAATTTCCTCCTTACTAAAAGTGGGTGTGTCAGACTCACCTTCTGTGTCATCGCTATTTGTGTCTCTATAATGGGATCTCTGGAGTGTAGCTCTCTGAAATCGCCTGTCCCAATTGTTTTGGGATTTGTGATGCTTGTGTCCCCCCCTCTGATGAAAGAGGCAGGTTTTCACAGCGGTTGGGTGTGTACCTGGGCCGATGGGTTTCAGGCCTCAGATGATTTTGGCCCTTGTCATACCAAGATGGCTCTGAGTGACGTCGACCATGCTCATTTTGCTGAGGCAGGCCAGGTCTGTAATTCTGGGAGGTGATGCAGGTTGACGCAGGTGTTTCAAGACCAGGAGCTCGTTTTGGCTCCACCTGTAGGGAATTGATGCTGAAAGTGAGGACACCATGGGGCTCAGAATGCTTCGTCATGGTGAGTCTCTGCTTTTCAAATCCTTTTGTAGCTAACTCCCGTAGCTGTCGACTGGTTTGGGTGCGTGGGCAGGCTGCCACACTCAGATGATGACTGGTAGTGGGGTGGAGGTTTTGGATAAAGAGATATTCTAAGTTTAACTCTTCCTCCATCTCAGGCTCATTTTTGGTTCCAAAGTACGCTTGTCTGAGTCGGTTGTAGTACTGCTGAGGAGGTTCTGGCCTCCCTTGCTTAACAGCAAGTGCAGCCGTTAGAACTGATTGTGCTGTCAAGTCAGAATATTCCTCTACCAGTGCCTGGCAGAGTGAGTCATAATGTTGTCTGACATACCTTTGCTGGCGTTCAATAAAGCTGCTGACCTCTCGACTAGATGTCACCTTGATCAGATAAATCTTGTCGTCAGTGGTGGCAGCAGGGAATTTCCGCAAGTAGTATTCAATATCTTTTAGATAGATACTGGTCTCATTTGAGCCTGAAGACTCAGGCTCGAAGCGTGTTATGTGGCAAGCGATTTTGTCTAAGTCCCTGTCAGAGGGGCTTAAGTCATGGTCAGCCGTTTGCGGCGGATGCAGCCGAGGGGAGTAAGCCGTCTTCACCTGAGTAGGTGGAGGGCTATTTCTCTGGCGCTCTGTCGTATGATCCTGTGGGATCAGTTGTGGGAGTGGTTGTGGAGACCATCCTCCTGAGGCTGGCAAAGGGGAGCGAGCCTTGTCTTTCTGGTGGGAGTAGTTTGTAGGAGGGAGTATGTTGGGCCGTCTCACATGAGAGCTGGAACTCTCTTCTGGTATCAGCCCAATCCTCCTCCTTGTTTTCCTGCTGTACTCTGGCCCTGTCCTCTAGCTGTCTTCTTTTGGTCAGCTTCTCTAAGTTTGCTGTAAACCTTGACTTGTAATTTTAACTCTTTAATTTCCCCCACTGCTTGTTTAAAGAGGGTTTCTGATTGGTCAAGAGATTCAGTTGTGTCTTTAAGTTTACTTTTAGTCCACTCTAACTCCTGTTCTTGCTGAAAGAGTGAGTGTTCAAGCTGATTGGTCTTTTCCTGCAGCTCAATTTTCTCCTCATCGACTCCACTCTCCTGTGGGAGGTGGCAAGGAGCCTGTAGGTCAGTGATGCGTTCTTCCGCTTCACTTAGTGACTGCCTGGTGTTTTCCAGCTGCTGTTTAAGATGGTGCGTGTGCTTAGATTGGGCAGACAGTGGATTGGTTAAGGACTTTGGTTTGAGTCCAAATCAGACAAACAAGTGTGTCAACTCAGAGGATATGTATTAAAATAAAAAATAAAATAAATGGGTGTTGCTTCTATAGCTTCCTGGAGCTGTTGATGTGTTCCTTTAAGTTAATTTGGAAGGTTGGAATCTGAAGAAAAGAAGGATCAAAATCTATGGACTCTCAGTTATACAATTTGCTTTAGTAAATTCATAAGTGGACTACAGGTGTTAGCTGGTACAGCAGACCTGAGCCAGTCAGTTAAGCAGGGCTTCAGCTAATGTGTTTACTAGTTGGAAAAAGAAGTCAGGTTGGAGAAAGCTGACTTTTAAGCCAGACTTAAATGACCAAACTGAAAAAATCTAATTTAGGATACAAATTAAATCACACTTGGGATCAAAGTTAAATGCTATAGATCAAATCAAAGTTCATGTTACAACTAGCTTGACAATCAAAGCTCAATGTCATTAAAGATCAAAGTAAAATAGGAACAAATATTGTTTGAGATTAAATAATAAAATTTCTAAAATCAAAGTTCAAAGACAATGAGAATAAACTCAAAGTTCAAAGTTAAATGAACAAAATCCCAAGTTGATTAAAGTGGATCAAATTAAAGATAAAAATCTAAAATGATTAAACTGAATCTTAATTACCCGTTGGTAATTATCAACGTTATCAAACTTTTAATTGCTATAAAAGTCAGAGTCCAAGTTACATTTACAAGGTAGGGATTAAAGAAAGCCTGAGTTAGAAAACAATCAATTCAAATTATCAAGCTAAATGTGGGTTTCAGAATTCCAATCAGTCCAAACAACAAAAGGTTAACAAAATTACAATCAAGATGTTATTCTGTATTTCTTATTCCTGCAAGGATCAAAAATAGCACTACAGAAAAGGCTTCAAATGACAAAGTCAAAATCTGGGATATTGCAGCAGTAATGAGAATAAAGCTTTTTATTCAAACACAGCTAGATCAAAATTAGATAAGCAAATCTTTGAATAAAAGATTGCATCAAAATGAATAGAACTACTCAGTGTAATCCTAGGTTAGGGTATAAAATTGGCTATGTACCTTTGTTACAAGCAAACACCCAATAGATCTTTAAATGTTAGCAGGTATTCAAGGGGGAAAAGGAGAGCCCGTGCTCAATCCTACACTCAAGGAGTAACACTCCTTATTAATTTAACCTGAGAGTCAACACAATGGTTTATGTGTCTCAATCAAGTTAACAAAATCGATCACCAGAGTCTGGTTTAATTTACTCGATTCAAAGTCATTGGCACAGTGCAACTATAATCTGTTTGCCTCTTATAGGTCTTAAAATTATCTCAATAAATCACAATCAGGTTAAGTTTCTCTCAACCAAAAGGGAATTTCATCCGCTCGTCAGCGGCGATTGCATGTAGCTTTAGCTCAGATTTCTCATCAAATGGTAACGTTACAGGAATTCATTCAGTTTAACATTAGCTCGGTTGGACCCTCAAAGCTCAGCTCACTACAGCTCTGCACTGAACATCAAGGAACAATGGCGCGACGGACAAAGCATTTCATTTCATAACAAAGAACACGGCCAAAATTCACACACAGCTTTCAGCACTAACGTTAACTTAGGAAGGAAGACAGAACATTCTTAGGGAGCAACTTACTGGACGATAATTATTGTAGTGGCAAAATTAAATTTTTACTGGGACTAACTAATAATTTCTCTGCATCAAGGCCGTGTGTATTGTTTATTCTAGTGTGTCTCAAGGCCTCAGGCGGTAGGCACCATTTTGTAGCAGGTCTAAACTACGTATGAATTTTAATAAATTTATGAGAATTGGGAACCTGTTCTTTAAGCTGGCAGGTAAACCCGAGTCTGATTTTTTTCTTCCTCTATAAGAAATACTGAAATAAAGGCTGTTCATTTATAAAATGAATTTAAGATTAATCTTAACATTGGCCATGAGGTTATCAGGTGTAAATAGAGAAGGATGCTAGAAGGGAGGGTGATAAATAAAGGAGGATGTGTTTTATTTGGTGAGGAAAGTAGAGAAGGATGTGATGCACCTATGAGATGAGTTTTCAGCTGACCGGTGACTCTGCAATCTGAACAGCAATTTTTGTTTGTACCTCTGCTCTGTTGTGTGGTGTCTCATCAGCCTCAGGTTGTTGTTGCAAAGACCTCTTTCTTCTGACGGGAGAATAAATAAAAGAAGCTAATTAAACTAAACACATGACACATTTCTTCAAGCAAACATAAATACAATGCTAAAATGCCCATATGTAGAGTGACAGTTGATGCGACACCGCAGAAATCAGGTCACTCTAGCGTGGAGATGGACGGCCTCGCCTCACTCTCATGTCAAAGGTGAATGCGAGTGTTTACGACTATGATGACAGGATGAAGAGTGAACGAGAAAAGAAAAAAACTCAATGAGAGTAAACTGCGTGAACATCAAGTAAAAATGTGTTCTCTCCGCTCAGCAGCGCTACTCTTGTCCGTCTGTGTCTTGGTTACTTCTCAGACTGTGACTGAACAATGTTGAATGAAACATAACTATAACGTTTGATAAACACCAACGGGCCACGGTGTTTCTAAACGACTGCAGCTCGGTAAATAAAGCTACAAAGCAAAAATGTGTTCATATTAAACTTTCAGTCCAGCAAGAACCATCTGTGGGTCCAGTCCAGACAGGATGTGATGGCACTCTTCATACATCATTTTAAAACAAGACAGTGAAGTTTAGCTATGGACTAATGCAAGATGGGAAGCAGTGGATTCACAGTGAATATTAAAATGTTAATTAGCTGGACAGACTAGCCAATCTGGATGCACATCTCAGTAAATATAAGCATCGCATATTCAGCCCAGTCATTTTATAAATATTTTTTATATTTGAAAATGTATTGAAGGAAACATGGAGGAGCCAGTTTGAATGGACCTGATGGAGCTGATAACATTAATATATAGAAAATATCTATAATCTACAGGGGCTGTGCTGAAGTTTGTCAGTAGAGTAGATGCCGGGTCATCAGCCAGTCCAAGAACAGCTGATCCACATCCAGCCTCAGCCAGTATGAGCACAGGACACAATGAACCAGCAGATTGGCCCCCAGTATTAAAGGGACTATATGTAAGTTTTTCAATGAAATTAATCAAATGTTCATTGCCTTATTGTCAGTGGGCTCAAAACTCATTTAGAAATGAAGCACACGCCTGTTTTCTCTGTTCTCACAGCAAAACACAGACTCCACATAATGATAAAAAACAACCATAAAGTTTTATGTGCTGAAGCCCCTCAGACCAAACATGTCCAGATGATGTTGAGTAAGAACAAAGTGAGCATTAGTAAAGCTGGAGAAACACAGAGAAAGTCACGTTAGCTTGCCAGCTAATGTCAAGCACCACACTTCCCCCTCTGCATGACTTCACATGCTGCACAAACAGGTCCAGAAGGATTATCAAGGATCCCCATCACCCTTGCAATAAACTGTTTGTAACGCACAGAGGATGAGAAACAGTTTTTTCCCTGTGGCAATCAGAGCCCTGCACTCTGAACACTTTTTAACTTTTAGTACACTTTTAACATTTTTATCCCAGCCATTGAACTTTAACATTTGTACATCTGGCTGATGATCTAGGTTTAACTTTATATATATATATATATATATATATATATATATATATATATTCTTCATTCATAACTATTGCACATGTAAAGTATCCATAACCATAATTTAATTATAACTTATAATAACTTAATTACAACTTTTGTTAAAATCTTTGTTGTTTTGTATTTATTGTATTCTATTGTATTCTTTTATCTTACTCTTTATTTTTTATTTCAATTGAAGACAGAAGTACAGTACATGTCACAAACACATTTCACTGCGCATCTTGCATGAGTATGTGACAAATAAAAACCTTTGAAGTTTTACTTCTTCCCACTCCATTTCAAGCATAAGTGTATAAGTTATTATTATTGTGTATCTTTTCTGTTGTCACACTATTTTGCTTGAAATAAATAAATAAATAACTAAATAAATCCAGCCTGCATTCTGGTGTTCCTGCGTTTATTGCAGGATTTCTGTATGAAAGTGGTTGTGTTCTGGAGTATGCTCGCTCATGAGTTCAAGCGCGCACGTGTACGAGCACACGCCTGGTAGAAATCTTAAAACCGCACAGCTAGAGGCCGCTGGAAATTCCATAATGCCCCTTCAACAGACTTCATGAGTACTGAGTTAGTGCGTAGAGGTCTGTTAAAACCAGCTATTTTTTCCAGAAGATACCAATACTTTTTACATATTTTATTTCTAGTTTAATGTGACCTCCCCCCTCCTGTTTCTGTATTTATTAGAGAAATAAGGAGTAGGCTGTAGCCTGACCATTTCAAAATAATAGCTGCATAATGATAAGACATCAAACTACTGTCATATTCTGTAATTATAATAAAAATATCCTGCTCAGAACTGCCGCTTCATAACATCATCCTATTATTGTTGTCACGATCCTGCCCTGAGCTTGTCTGTGTTATATTATTATCTCGGTGTTTTGATTTTGGTTTCTCTGTGTCTGTTTCAGTCCTGTCTGTCTGTGGTCTTGTATCCTGTCTTCTGCTTGTTCTGTGTGGTGGTTCTGATCTGTCCTGTTATCTCGGTGTCTGCCTTAGTACTTTGGTTCTGTTCCTGTCCCTCCTGTGTTAGTTTCCCACCACCATGCTTGGGTTCCATCTGTTGGTTAGGTGTCATTTATGTTCTCTGCCAGTTTCAGTAATCTGATTTTGTTCATTCAGCTCTAGTCTCTGTTTAGCCTTTTATTATTCATCCACATCTTATTTAGTATCTGTCTTGCCTCGTATCTTAGTTCTTAGTCCTGTACCTTAGTTCCTGTCTTAGTGTTCACTCCTGGTCGGTGTACTTCTGTGTTTTGCCCATGTCTGAGTTCTGTTTTACCTTAGCCTCTGTCTGTGTTCCTTGTTGGTGTTAGTTCATTTGTGATCGGTCCGCTTGTTTATATTACTCTTTTGTTTAGTGTTCAGTACTTGTGTGATGTCTGCTCACCTCCAGTAATCTGCCTGCCATCCAGTCACTCTGTTTTTCCCTTCTGTCTATCTGCCTCGTTAACCCTGATCCCAGTCATCTGTGTTGCTCCCGCCCTGCTCGTTAGTCCCTGTGTATAAATGTCTGGTGTTTCTCTTCATTCCCATCTGTACTTTTACGTAAGTTTGAAAATTGAGTACTTCTTTCACCACTGCTCTTGTCCAAACTGGCCACATATAAATCCCTCCCTAATGTTATTTTATGTGAAGTGATGGGGGACAAAATCAAAATCCTCATTCTGTGCAAAATAAGCTAATAAACATTAGACAAATTAGGTGTGTATCTTCCACAGTTAGTCTTAGTATGGAAACTGGATTTTGTCCCACATTACTTACACTTTCAGAGGGGATCTCTTGAGGGCCAGTGTTAACATGAGGAACCATTGCAGCTAACTTTCAATGTACAGATGAGCATGTGATTATTGCTTTGGTACAGACTAGACCAAAAACTTGTCCTATAAGATGCATATTAAACTGATTTGCTCACCTAATCCATATGAAGACAGAGAGAAGAAGTATGAAGACCAGAACAACAGCAATGACTGATAGAACAACCGGAGATTTCAATGAACCTGGAAAACAACAATCAAGCACAAACACTGGAAAAGTTACAGGAATGTTTGGGTCCAATAGGGAAGATAACTGGACACAAATGATGGCTTAAGTGTGTTTTCCTGGGAGTGGTTTAATCAAAGGGTAAAAATAAAAAAGTAAGCTGAGCTTCTGTAACCCAAGGTCAGCTCAAAGATGTGTGAGGACCCCTTTAAATGTGGTGGCACCTTGTCAGGTGGAAATAAACTCTGCAGTTAACAGGTGTGTGAAGGTAAATTATAACGTACCTGCCACAACAATCAGATGTAAGGTGGAGTTATGACGTCCTCTTCTGTTCTGGGCTTCACAGTAATAATTCCCACTGTGTTCAGCTCTGAAGTCAGTGATGGTGAAGTTCTGTCCTGATGCTTTTGGTGAGTCTTCATTCTCCTTGTACCAGGTGTATTTAGCTGCTGGGTTAGCATCACTGCTGCAGGTCAGAGTCACTGAACTGCCCTCCACTATCTCAGCAGAGGGACTCACTGACACAGAGGGAAGCTTTGGAGCATCTGGAGGAGAACATGTAGAGAAATACAACAGTTTCCAGGCAAACAAGTTTGTTGTTTTGAGTGCCGCCTACTGGGAGGGGCACCAAAGAGAAACATTACTAACACAAAGAGAATGTTCCACTTTATAACCTGACATGGTAGGGGAGAAACTGTGTAGTGAGTAACTATGACATTTAGTAAAAATACACTATTAACATGTTTTACTACCTCAGAATGGACAAGAGAGGCATTTGAATGTGAATTTCTCCTCCATCAAAGCTATAAGCTTTGTAACAATGAAAATATCAAACGGATAAACTAGAACAGAAAGCATGTCTATATTTCACATGATACATATCTAATCTAAAAATACACTGACAAATGAGAACACACTCCATGTCACTCTGTGATTTGGTTAGTGATCTACCCGAAGAGGGTGCTTTCACACCTAACATGTTTAGTTTGGTTGAACAAACTCTGATGCGGTAAGATTTGTTTACAGACCACTATGTGATGAATGACAGAGTAACGTCAGGACAACAATGGGGCAAAACCTTCTGCTGCAGCTCAGCAAAGAATCACTGTCTGGACAAACACCAAAAGGGAATTTTGGACTAAAACAACTGTAATTTCTGAAATTACAGTTGATTCATGAAACTCAGACTGCTGAAGCCTCAAATTAGTTTCAGCTGAACTTTGGAAGGCATGTTGCTCTATGAAGGTATCTCTTTAAGGAGGAACAGGAGGAATTATTAGTGACCAAAAACTATTTTAATGTACAAATGACTATATTATTAAGGTAGAATTAAAAAAAAGGAAATCTGAAATGATCCTTTAAACCCCTTGTGATGCTACTTTAGAACATGATATTGTTTCTAGCCTGAGCTCATCAGACATTTACATCTGTAATTAAACACATTGTGTGTCGAAGTGATTTGCTGATGTTTTGTACTTACACTGGACATCTATGGATACAGATGTGGAGTTGATCTGGCCATACTCATTCTCAGACTTGCAGTGGTAGATCCCGCTGTCCTTAGAGCTGATAGAGGTGAAATGATAATGTCCTCTGGTCCCTGAATCAGTGTTTGGTTCTCCTTGTACCAGGTGTATTTAGCTGCTGGGTTAGCATCACTGCTGCAGTTCAGAGTCACTGAACTGCCCTCCACTATCTCAGCAGAGGGACTCACTGACACAGAGGGAAGCTTTGGAGCATCTGGGGACAAAAGAGAGACAACTTGTCAATATTTGTTTACAGGCCTGTTTTTAGGCATGGGGTGCCACGAGCTAGGAGGAGCAATACAAGTTATTATTTATTGATTGATGACTGATGATTGGATGTAACTGAGTCTTGCTCCAACTCCACCTGCTGTTTCTGTGTTCCTCCTGTTAATAATATATTCAGCCTCTTCTCCACATGATTGCTCTAATGCCACCAGTATGCTACATTTGATGGTGGCAGATTTTATCGTGGGTTTTAAGCTTTTGCCCAGTTTCAGGAAAGAAATCTCAAACACATTTTATAAAATCTATTGTTGTAAAAATGATAACTACTAAATATTCAATTATTATTATGCTTACAGTGGACATCTACAAATAGAGATGTAGAGTTGATCTGTCCATACTGATTCTCAGACTTGCAGTGGTAAATGCCTCTGTCCTCAGAGCTGATGGAGTTGAAATGATAAATGCCTTGTAGTTCTTGCAGTGGTGTTTGGTTCTCCTTGTACCAGGTGTATTTAGCTGCTGGGTTAGCATCAGTGCTGCAGGTCAGAGTCACTGAACTGCCCTCCACTATCTCAGCAGAGGGACTCACTGACACAGAGGGAAGCTTTGGAGCATCTGGGGGAGAACATGTATAGAAATACAACAGTTTCCAGGCAAACAAGTTTGTTGTTTTGAGTGCCGCCTACTGGGAGGGGCACCAAAGAGAAACATTACTAACACAAAGAGAATGTTCCACTTTATAACCTGACATGGTAGGGGAGAAACTGTGTAGTGAGTAACTATGACATTTAATAAAAATACACTATTAACATGTTTTACTACCTCAGAATGGACAAGAGAGGCATTTGAATGTGAATTTCTCCTCCATCAAAGCTATACGTTTTGTAACAATGAAAATATCAAACGGATAAACAAGAACAGAAAGCATGTCTATATTTCACATGACACATATATAATCTAAAAATACACTGACAAATGAGAACAAACTCCATGTCACTCTGTGATTTGGTTAGTGATCTACCCGAAGAGGGTGTTTTCACACCTAACATGTTTAGTTTGGTTGAACAAACTCTAATGTGGTAAGATTTGTTTACAGACCACTATAGGTGCTGGTCATATAATTAGAATATCATCAAAAAGTTGATTTATTTCAGTAATTCCATTCAGAAAGTGAAACTTGTATATTATATTCATTCAGTACACACAGACTGATATTTCAAATGTTCATTTAATTTAATTGTGATGATTAAAACTGACAACTAATGAAAATCCCAAATTCAGTATCTCAGAAAATTAGAATATTACTTTAGACCAATACAAAAAAGGATTTTTAGAAATGTTGGCCAACTTAAAGGTATGAACATGAAAAGCATTAGTATGTACAGCACTCAATACTTAGTTGGGGCTCCTTTTGCCTGAATTACTGCAGCAATGCGGCGTGGCATGGAGTCGATCAGTCTGTGGCACTGCTCAGGTCTTATGAGAGCCCAGGTTGCTCTGATAGTGGCCTTCAGCTCTTCTGCGTTGTTGGGTCTGGCGTATCGCATCTTCCTCTTCACAATACCCCATGGATTTTCTATAGGGTTAAGGTCAGGCGAGTTTGCTGGCCAATTAAGAACAGGGATACCATGGTCCTTAAACCAGGTACTGGTAGCTTTGGCACTGTGTGCAGGTGCCAAGTCCTGTTGGAAAATGAAATCTGCATCTCCATAAAGTTGGTCAGCAGCAGGAAGCATGAAGTGCTCTAAAACTTCCTGGTAGACGGCTGCGTTGACCTTGGACCTCAGAAAACACAGTGGACCAACACCAGCAGATGACATGGCACCCAAACCATCACTGACTGTGGAAACTTTACACTGGACTTCAAGCAACGTGGATTCTGTACCTCTCCTCTTTTCCTCCAGACTCTGGGACCTTGATTTCCAAAGGAAATGCAAAATTTACTTTTATCAGAGAACATAATTTTGGACCACTCAGCAGCAGTCCAGTCCTTTTTGTCTTTAGTCCAGGCGAGACGTTTCTGACGCTGTGTCTTGTTCAAGAGTGGCTTGACACAAGGAATGTGACAGCTGAAACCCATGTCTTGCATACGTCTGTGTGTGGTGGTTCTTGAAGCACTGACTCCAGCTGCAGCCCACTTTTTTTGAATCTCCCCTACATTTTTGAATGGGTTTTGTTTCACAATCCTCTCCAGGGTGCGGTTATCCCTGTTGCTTGTACACTTTTTTCTACCACATCTTTTCCTTCCTTTCGCCTCTCTATTAATGTGCTTGGACACAGAGCTCTGTGAACAGCCAGCCTCTTTAGCAATGACCTTTTGTGTCTTGTCCTCCTTGTGCAAGGTGTCAGTGGTCATCTTTTGGACAGCTGTCAAGTCAGCAGTCTTCCCCATGATTGTGTAGCCTGCAGAACTAGACTGAGAGACCATTTAAAGGCCTTTGCAGTTAATTAGCTGATCAGAGTGTGGCACCAGGTGTCTTCAATTTTTAACCGTTTCACAATATTCTAATTTTCTGAGATACTGATTTTGGGGTTTTCATTAGTTGTCAGTTATAATCATCAAAATTAAAAAGAAATGAATACTTGAAATATATCAGTCTGTGTGGAATGAATGTATACATTATACAAGTTTCACTTTTTGAATGGAATTACTGAAATAAATCAACTTTTTGATGATATTCTAATTATATGACCAGCACCTGTATGTGATGAATGACAGAGTAACATCAGGACAACAATGGGGCAAAACCTTCTGCTGCAGCTCAGCAAAGAATCACTGTCTGGATAAACACCAAAAGGGAATTTTGGACTAAAACAACTGTAATTTCTGAAATTACAGCTGATTCATGAAACTCAGACTGCTGAAGCCTCAAATTAGTTCAAGCTGAACTTTGGAAGGCATGTTGCTCTATGAAGGTATCTCTTTAAGGAGGAACAGGAGGAATTATTTGTGACCAAAAACTATTTTAATGTATAAATGACTATATTATTAAGGTAGAATTAAAAAAAAGAAATCTTAAATGATCCTTTAAACCCCTTGTTATACTACTTTAGAACTTGATAGTCTAAGCTCATCAGACATTTACATCTGTAATTAAACACATTGTATGTCGAGGTGCTTTGCTGATGTTTTGTACTTACACTGGACATCTATGGATACAGATGTGGAGTTGATCTGGCCCAACTCATTCTCAGACTTGCAGTGGTAGATCCCGCTGTCCTTAGAGCTGATAGAGGTGAAATGATAAATGTCCTCTGGTCCCTGAATCAGTGTTTGGTTCTCCTTGTACCAGGTGTATTTAGCTGCTGGGTTAGCATCACTGCTGCAGGTCAGAGTCACTGAACTGCCCTCCACTATCTCAGCAGAGGGACTCACTGACACAGAGGGAAGCTTTGGAGCATCTGGAGAAGAGATGAACATGAATTACTTCAAGATTCGAATTGGTTACCGTAGACGATTAACTATTTTCATTAAAACTTCTCTGTGTTTGTTTTTTTTTGATTCTCTCTAGTATTTGTCACCGCAGCTGTCCAGAGTGCTGATTTTTGACTCCTGCTGGTGGAAACTGACAGCCAATAACACGTCTTTAATCATTTGTCTCTAAATACAGGATGCTGGTTGTGTACAGGTCCTGTTTACTGAGTCAGTCCTGACAGACTTCTCAGGTAAGTTGTAGTTGTTGCCAGCTGGCAGATCACTTCCTTTCTTATGTTTTTGAAATAATTCTGTTGAGTCTAAATAACAGACTGTAAAAAGTTATTTTCCTTATACTAACAGCTGTTGCATCATCATCTACACACTGAACATGAATCTTCATCAGAAACTAATGTTTTACTATGAAAAGTCAAAAGTGACAGACTAAGATTGGATCTTTTTGCCTTAGAGTTCTGCAATTGAGTCCTAAACCTGTTCCTGCCTGCACACACGACAAACGGTGAAAGCTGCATCTACATTTAGATCTAGAAGACTCTAATATGGTTATGTCTGAAATTGTCATTTGTTTTTTTCCCCGACACAGTGGAGTAAACTCACACACTGAAGGAGAGCGGAAATCCTCATGTCCTTTTACAGCACAGGAGATGATGTCTCCAGGATAAAACTGATCTTTATAAGAAGATGTCTCCACCCTTTCCATTTTCTGTCCATTCTTGAACCAGACGTAGGAAGAACGATCAGGAAGACGACAGCTGCTGTGACAAAGCAGCTCTGCCTCAGTATAATTCTTGTAGACTGTTGATCTGATCACCTGAACCTGGAGATCTAAATCTGTGGAGAAAAAACAGAAATGTTTGTCTTTATGTGGAACTGAATCACACACAGAGATACACAGAGATATAAACAATAGAACATTATCACAATCATGTAATCAATTAATCAAACATAACTTAACTAATTATTTCCCATTAGGATCACTATTCAGCACATTCACTTGTCATCAGATAGTTTAAATGTGCTGTTACAGTTTGTGTTCATCAGTACCTGTGACAGTCAGAGTTGTACCAGGTAAACTACTCCTCCATTCAAAGCTTCCTGCTGTGAATTTGAAGTGATACTCAGCTGAGTCGCTCTCTCTCAGGTCAGTGATTCTCAGAGTGGAGCGTCCTCTCTCTGTTTCAAGGACCTGAACACGACCTGCATACTGGGAGTCTTTACTAAGGTCCTCAGGCTGTGAGGGATTCTGCCACTGAAGACTACGTTCAGGACTGAACCAGAATTTAGATCTGATATCTGTGTAATAACTGTTGTAAGTACAAGAAATGTTCACTGATGAGCCTTTGAAGGCACAGATGCTTCTGTCAGTGTAAGTCACTCTATGGCAGGTTTGACCGCGAATACCTGAAAGATAAAAACAATTCTTGACCATTTTGAAACCAGAGCTGGTGAGGAGTCACAATGCATGTAGTTAAACAAATACATGTAGTTATGTGTTCGGCTCCACCAGATGGTGTTATGTTAGTGGAAGATTGTGGAGTAAACTCACACACTGAAGGAGAGGGGAAACCCTCCAGTCCTTTCACAGCACAGGAATAACTGTCTGGAGAAACAAAGTAGTCTGAATAAGAAGATGTTTCTTTCTGAATTTTCTGTCCATTCTTGTACCAGATGTAGGAAGGACGATCAGGCAGACGACAGCTGCTGTGACAAAGCAGCTCTGCCTCAGTAGTAATCATGCCAACGTTTGGTCTGCTAACCTGCACCTGGAGATCTGGATTTGTGAAGAAAGAACAGGAACATTATTTTAGACCATAAATACACATGCACAATGCAACATATTTATAAAATTATTTAAAATCAGATGAATGTTACCTGTGACAGACAAAGTGACTCCAGGTGAACCAGTAAATCTTCCACCTGGTTGGTTTGTTATGAACATGAACTTGTACTCAGCTGAGTCGCTCTCTCTCAGGTATGTGATTCTCAGAGTGCAGATGTTGTTAGAACAACTGTACTGCAAACGACCTGCGTACTCTGAGTCTGTTCTCAGATCCACAGGTACATCTCCATTCATCTGAGTAAACCAGAAGTTTTCCTCAACTGTAGTATCACGGTCATTTATTCTGGATGGGTATGTGTAGGTGCAGCTTATTTCCACTGTTGATCCTTTTAAGGCACAGATCTGAGTAGAGGTGTAAGTCACTCCCCAGCCATTCTGAGCCTGTATCACTGTAACACAGAGCACATCAGAAACTACAGTCAGACTCAACAACATCAGGACACAGACTTTCATTTGTAGTGGAGGTGCTTCAGTGTGTGAAGCTACATTTCCCAAAACTACTTTGACTCTCATGCCATCCCACCTTAAAGCAAGATTGTGGAACTTTTACATATAAATGAACATTACATTCAAGCCATTTCCAAACAAGTTCACACAATGCTGATTAATCTTTTCGTAATTACAACTAAATAAAAGATTTATTTTGTATCACAAATGTTTTTCTTATATTTTTACTTCTTTCTTGGGGACTTTGTAACGGGTGTTTTAAATTAAGTTCCAATTACTTCTGGTTTACGCCAAAGTGAACAGAGAAGTCTTCGAGGACTTAAACTCTCTTTTTTTCCTGCTAGAAATTATGAGCAGTGGCTCTTGGATACTTTTAAATCACTGGGACTGTCAGATAAAGTTAGCTCTTGCCATTCTTTAAAAACATTTATGATCTTAGTGCTACGCGAGTGCGGCCTACCAATAGCACTAGCCTGTACTACAGTGACTGGTTTTATAGCTAATGCTAATTAGCAACAAGATGCCTCCCTTCTCCACGGACAACCTCTACAAACTTCTACAGAAAATTGCAGTGCTGGAAACCAAGATCCACAGGTTAGAAGTGAATGTGGAAGTGAATGGACTATGTGGGAATGACACCACTTTACCGTGGACCCAAAACAGTGGACAAGAGCATGCTAACACACGGCAAATTAGCACCAACAAGACTACCAAGAAGCAGGAGGCCTGTGTACTGGGTGATAAATCCAAAATTGGGAGTCCTCCCTGGAACGCTCTTGGTGAAAAGCCTAAGAGCAAATCATTTCCTGGGGAAATGGGAGAACAGGTAACAGTCAGAACCTGGCGCCCTGAGATTTGTGATGCAACTGGCTGGCCTGCATTATCATCCAGGCAGAGCGCCTCTTCAACCCCTGTTCTTAGGAGGACACAGCCGTGGAAAGCTGCGAAAGGGAGAATTAGCAACAAACCTCCCCAACAACCGACTGTGCAACAGCAGAACAGATTTTCACCACTATTGCAGGACCCTGGATCTCCGTCTGATGACCTGGATAACCTCCCGTCCTCACACAGAATGGTAAGGACTGAGAGTAAATCAGAAAAAGTAAAAGGCTGCAGGGAAAGCTAACGACTGGGCCTCAAACTCTGACTGTGGGTGACGCTGCTGTAAATGATGTAAGAAGCATGTGCAGTAAGAACACCAAAATACTCTCCGAAGGATACGGTGTCTGACTTGGCAGAAAGAATCCTGCATATCGTGACTGAACATCCTACTGTGAAAAACATCATACTCCACATCAGTGTCGGTCCACCAGATGCGGCATCACTGGCATCACAGTTAGCTCTTTGAATGCTGAGGTGTTTATCAGTGGCCCTATACCGCCAATCCGAAGAGCAGATTCAGCAGATTGATGGCATTGAACACGTGGCTCTCAACGGCATGTACTTTCCATTCAGTGCATTTCATTGAAAATTTCTGTGGGACCGCAGAAATCTTTTTAAAGGTTCAGCGTGTAAGATATACTGGCATCTAGTGTCCAGCCTACCGCTGCCCCCTAACCTTTCAAAGAGGGTAAGACAGCTACGGTGTCTGACACAGCACAAAAGATGTCTCTTCTGAGACAGCAGAGAGTGTCCAGTCAAGAAATGAGGTTTCTTTAGGTAGATTTATTAAGAAATTATATTTACTGCCCGGCAACAATAATATCTGGCCCACTGCCAGATTATGGTGCTTTAATAGCAGCAAAAATATAAATAAATAAATGCTTTGATAGCTTTACTTAAAAATAGATCTCAGTCATGACAGCAACAGTTACTCACATAATCACTTCCTCTTTAGTGGTTTTGCCTACAAAACAAATGCACGAGAAAGCTTGTTGATTGCAATCTCCTATTTGAAGTTGAACTGAGCTTTTACTTTGAAAAATTCTGAATGACACTAACGACACACCTCTGAAAGAGCCATCAGAAAACGTGATTCCCCTGAATGTCCCCTGCCTGGAGATACTGGGGAAAGGAAAAAGTGTCCGTAGGTTGATGGATGAGGATCAAACACCAAAACAAAAATAGCGCAGCACATGCCGTGATCTCAGAAACATTTGCTGCAGAATCCATTTGTTGGAGAGAAAAAAAAAACTTGTCCCATGGTAGATTTAAAACCACTATACTTTGGATATAAACCCTGCGCCTTATTAACTGAGCTAACTGAGCTACATGCCAAAGTGAGGTAATGTTATGGCTTATATTCTCATACACCATCTAATGGTTGAAAATATTGCTCAGATTCAACACTTATTTGCAGACCCCTGCAGTATATTAGTACTACTTCTTTTTCTTCTAATGTACATATTCAAATAGTGATGAGTGTCCGCACTGCCTGAATTCTAGTAGTAGGAGAAGAAGTAGAACAAGAAGAATGCAGTGACGAAAACGCATTTTACAGCGCTGTTTGTCTGTTTTCAGCTACTGTAGAAATATGACGATGCAACGTGGCGACGTCCATGGAAGGGGATGCCCGCAGTTATGTACATATAAATGTCTCTAAGTTAATGAAAACATAATGGTTTATTATATAAGGTCTTTATACACCAATGAAATCATAGTTATAGATCTTATATTGCATTTCTATCAAAAGATCCTCAGAAATATTACACACTGGACCCTTTAAGGCAGATGGACTTCGCAAGTCAGGAGTAAAATTGTTGCTGTTTTACTTTCTGCGTCACTCTTCTGTTCCCTCTGCCAAGGACAAGAGGAATCAAAACAAGAAGAAGACATAACACAACACGCCAGAAACCTTGAAGGAGAGCGGGAGACATCTGAGCCAAGAGGAAGAGCCTCAACCTCCCTCACTGAAAACCAACAGTGAGGATTCAACATCTTTACCCCCCCAATCCCCATCCAGGTCACCCTTATCTCCAGACACCCTTTCTCCCCTCTCCCCCTGTTGGACTTCACTGATCACATGGAAGACCTGGTTAGAGCTGGGACCAAATTTACTCTGCTGGTAGTCTTCTCCATCCCTGTCTTGACAGGTAACAGAACAGAAAAAGCATGGTGAATGTGTTAAGAAACAGGAAGCACTCAACATATCCTGCAAATTTAGTATTAATTCCTTGTCAGCCGCAACCTGTCAAAAAAGTGGGCCAGATAATGTTTTTAACACACTAAAATTAGCTTTGTTAAACGTTAGGTCTTTGGCAGGAAAAACATTTTAAATCACTGAAACTTGGTTGGACCAAGATAACAGTGCAGCTGTCCTTATCGAGTCTACCCCTCCCACCTTCAGTTTTATAAGTGAAGCTAGAGCGCACAAGAGAGGAGGTGGAGTTGCCATTTTGTTTAATGACTCCCTCCAATGCAAAAACATGTCTTATGGGAATTTTGCTTCTTTTGAATATGTGGCTCTTCAACTGAATTCCTCTTCTCGAGCTATTTTTCTAAATATCTAAGGGCCCCTAAATACTGTGCAAACTGCGGTCTATAATCTGTATTGACTTTGACTGTGTGGTTATTGTTGGTGATTTTAACATCCATGTTGACAACCCCTAGGACAGAGGGAATAAAGAACTGTGTTGTGTTCTTGATAATTATGGGCTGACCCAACATGTGATGGAGTCCACACACAATAAGGGGCACACTTTGGACTTGGTCATCTCCAAGCATCTGAACATTTCCAATGTTGTGGTGATTGATGTTGCTCTCTCTGATCATTCCTGTGTTTTCTTTGAGAGTGCTATCTGCGTGGTAATCACAAAATGGCATATCACTGAAACACTAGTGAAAATTTATTGAGGCTTTCTCCTCGACACCCGCCCTCTCACGGGTCTCAGTCAATGAGCTTGTAGATCATTTAAATTCTAAAATTAAAAATGTTATTGATGCCATTGCAGCAGCCAAGGTGAAGGTGGTCTCTGGTAAGAGAAGATCTCCATGGAGAAATGCCACGCTGGTTAGAACTCAAAAAAGAGAGTGTTGAAAAGCTGAACGCAGGTGGTGGAAAACAAATCTCTCTCATTATGACATCTATAAAGTCATAATATGCGAAGTCTATAGACACTTTGCATTTATAATTTAGAACTGAGAAATGCAAGGCGGTCCTTCTTCTCTGACATTATCACCAAAAACACATAGAATGCACGTGCCCTGTTACTTTCGACAGGCTAACCAACCCTCCTGTGTCTGTAGCCTCTGACCTTCTATCCACCAGGGCCTGCAATGAATTTGCCTCCTTCTTCACAGACAAAATTCAAACAATTAGACAAGCAATCAGTGCCTCCATGCCAGTAACAGGATATGTCTTGTCCCTGTGTCCACTTAAAACAATTCATATAGCATGAGGCAATTTGATTCTATTAACCCTAAAACCCTGGAGGACATAATACAACATCTGAAATCCTCCTCATGCTGCCTTGATATTCTGCCAACAGGTTTTTTCAAAAATGTTTCTAAATGCATGGCCTCAGATCTACTACAGATTGTCAACATGTCTCTCCTCTCAAATCTCCGGGCCAGCAAAGGATCAGTAGGAGGTTTCTTCATTGATTTGGAATCAAGTCAGTCTTTATTATTAAACAAGTGAAGAATAAATTAAAATAATGACAGTAAAGCAGTAAAATGGTATAACGGTGAGTAAAAATTAAACAGCATTATAAATTACCTTCAACAGCATGCAGCAAAATAAGAGCGAGTTCCAAAATTAAACTTTGTAAAATCTTTGCTAAAGTTTTGTGTGACAAACTTACCATCAGTAAAGAACTAAAGAATAAGATGAAATAATTACAGTAAAATAGTATAACAGTGAGTTTAAATTACCTTCAACAGCATGCAGCAAAATAAGAGTTAATATAAGAGAGTTCCAAAATTAAACTTTGTAAAATCTTTGCTATGCTTTGCTTTGTCTTACAAACTTGCCATCATTATCACACCAAAGCTGTAGCCTAGTATTTAACTTGTGAGTCTTAAAACTTTAATCCTTCTAGAGTCTGTGTCTCTTCTTCTCTGTCCTCTCTCTTTCTGGTGTAGCATAGGCTGTGGGGTGAATTGAGGAATGTGCTCCACCCCCCGCACCTCCTTCCATCCCTCCCCTCCCTCTGTTTTCTCAATGAGCCACATCAAGTTGTGTGTTGTAACGGTCATTAGCATCTTCAGGTAATCTTGTAGACCAGTTATGGAATAGAGTTATCTATAACCCCAGACTCCGGTTGTTAAAAACGGTCTGGGTTTATCAGACAGAGTTTGTTTTCAAAACAGGAACCTATTTTTATCAGCCGCAGACAAGAGTTTGGAACTACAGACTATATAACAATCTGGTTGTACCAGAAGTAACGGTCCACAGCCCATCACCAGTTATTTCCCACATGTTGTCACATACAAAATAAGAGGGTGGGCAGAGTTCCCGTGAGCCAATGATAAGAGACTAGGAGGGGTTACCATAGGCCAATGATGGGAGTCTGAAAATAAAACGAGAACATTGTCTTCAATTGCCAAGAGGGCACTTGGATCCTTGAGCAGTATCTACCTACCAAAGAGGGGACCTCTATGCGGTTAATTTTTTTCAGCTAATGAGTGTTTGTATCTGTTAAAGACTTCTTGTTTCTTTCAAAATGGACATTTTAACATCATTGTTAGTAATATTTAAACATTTCTCTGTGATACAAAAATATTCAGGGCCACTTTTTTGAGAATTTACAGTTTTACCTGTTATTCAGAAATAACTTGGATGCATGCACAAATATCAAAGATTGCAGTATTAGCAGCAAAAGGTACTTTATCCAGGGTTCAATTATATAAAATGTCTTATTACACTAGTGCAGTCATTTAAACTTTCTCTTCAGGTTTGTCTGTGGTGGTTGTTCATTTTTATGACCTTTGTGGAATGGTGAAGTAGGCCTTTTTAAAGGGCCTTCATCTTTATCTTATTTTGTATTTGCTCTTCATAATTATAAATTAGGACTAAAATGCTCAGCAGCATGATCCTATTTTTTTTTTTTTTTGTAAGTAATCACTAAAACAGGTTTATCAACTTTTACTAAACCTTTGGAATAATTCTGTCCCCAAATATTGTGAAATGAAATTGACCAGTTATAGACAAGATTTCTATCAATTTTGCAATGTACATCTAAATTTTATAGGATTGCACTTTATTTATTGACTGCATTACAGAAACGTCCATTGTTGGCTGGCATGTAATGACACGGAGTTCCCTCTTAGTTCCTTCTTAGCTAGCATGGAGCGACACTCCAGCATGGATGAATAAAAGAATGGGATATTTCTATTAAGAGAATATTGTAATCTAAACTAAATATTTAAGTTTTAGTTACACTTACAAAATAAGGACAATTCTTATGTAGCAATAAACCCAAAACTACAAGTGTTAACAGCGTCCAAATAACTCTAAATGTAGTCTTTCAGTAACATATAGACAATGTCCCTCATTCTAAACTAAAGCCTTACTCATAACTAAGTCACTAGTCATGCCTCCTCTTTCCCTTTAGTAAAAAAAGCTAGAATTATAAAAAATATAGTTTACAACTTCATCAACTGGAAACTTCAAGAGCTAAAGTTTGATCCTTCTACTGAGAACCAGCTGCCTTTTGCTAATTAGGGTTTATTAGACTATTACAGAGGTCATGAAATCCAGAACCCTTCCTTGGGGATGAAGTATTCAAATGCTAGTTAACTACTTTGTTGACATAACAGGACAGTAGTTTTCTGTTGAAAATAAAACAGAAGGTTATAATAAATCTCCTATAGGTAAAAGAATAAAAATCAGCTTCTTTATTTTGGCTCAACCGTGATCTGCGCTAATAACACTTATTGCACGTTCCAAAGCTCAACAGGAACCAGCAGCTTCAACAACAAAAGTCTGTAACAATATCTATCATATTGCTTTTTATTTTTATGTAATGCCCAGATTTACCACGGGGCCAGAACAGGATGTTCAGCAGTCTTACACTGTTTCATTGCAGGTCTTGCATTCAACCATAGTGGCTAGTTTGCCCTTGACAATAAGGTTTTAGTAAAAAGTCACTGCTGCGACCTCTTTTTTGAGACCATGCTGTTTCTATTATTTTTCTAGTGTCCCCCTCCATAGCATTTTTCAGAGACACTACAAAAGAGGAAAACAGATTGCCATTGATAACCCAAACTCTAGTGTTAACTCGTAATTTTCATTACATTTGTTATGTAGTAAATCTACAACTTCAAAGCAATTTAGTGATCCCTACCATGTAGTGATCAAATGCCAATGCTCTCTCTCTTCCCCATATTTAAAATGTGTAAAACTAATACCGCAAAACTCATCAGGATCAATCTTCTATGTGTAAGTTAACATGTTGCAAATTTTACCCTTGCTACTAAGAGTTAGTACAGGACACGCAACATTAGTCCTCATTTTCCGAGCTGCTTTCTGAGCTGCTTTTGTCAAGCTTTGTGAGACGTGAAAACATTTATTTCACCCCCACAATGTTTCTACATCACTGAAAAGAGCATGTGAAAATCTAGTTCTGGGGAGAAGTCTGTTTTTGCTTGTGATAAGCTAGCCCAAATCGCACCATCAAAACTTCTAGTTTCACATTTAAAAAATCCTGCCCCCGCCTTCATACTATTTACTTGTTTTGTGAAGCACATGCAGGAAGGATTGAATTACAATCAGCAGTGGTTTTACATGTCAACATTAGGTTATTGCAGAACATCAAAGAAGCCCCCTGCTGTGAAGAAGCATTTTGAGTAACAGAATTACATATCATGACAAATACATTAGTATGTACCACCGGTTGTTGTGGCTCTAAAAACTGAGTTGATGGCTCACTATGACTCTGAACTGATAGTAAAACACATACTTTTGTATTTGTATTGTGTATTTACCATGGGGTTCATGCCCTTCCCTTCTCATGTTCGCCTGTTTGTCCCTCTCGTCTGTGTTCTTGTTACACGGTGCAAAAGAAAAAATCTTATCCATTTTAACCAAAACAATACATATGTATAAATATTTACAACTTTACTACAAGTGTTATGTCAGTTACAGGATATTAAAATCTAAAACTTCAAAGCAATGTTAATTACATTTTCATTAGCTTCAGAGTTTTCTACAGCAACTGGCCAGGAGGTGTATCAAGTCATCTGGAAAGGGACATCATGAAAGTGATGGCAATTTCTAGTGAAGTTATATGTAATGGGCACTTATCTGACCAAATAGCAGTCTAAAGTGAAAAGGGCAAATGCTTGAGTGACAAAAACAAAGCAGGAGAGCAAGAGTCAGAGAGACCAAACTGACATAGGTTTATATGGGGACAAGCAGCTGTACTGTCCCACAAAATACTAATGAAGACACTAATTTTAAATTTAAAGTTTGGTGATGTTGACACTGACTAGCATTAAAATAGCTTTAAAAGCGGCTTGCTAGTTAAACATTTCTATTGGGGCATACCTGTAGAGATGTGCCTTCCAGAGCGGTTTTAATATATTGGGGTGGAAAATAAAAACATGTATTAAGAATATATTTAACATAATAATTTAATAGAATTATGGTCGCTTTGCTTAGCCTACATGCAATGAATCAATCGCCTGACTCTCTCCATCCCTGCAGAATGTACAGGCTAGTATACCACAATATAGTTGATCATGTGTTATACGCTAATTCCAACGTTTCTTTTCTTGATTCCTTGATTTCTTGGTTCTTAAAAAAAGCTTAAAAAGGTCTTAGTGAGTCCATAACTTTGAGAATAATTCCGCAATGACTTACGAGCCTACCTAACTATTAACATGTTTAAGCTTAAATACAGATTTTTGCTGTTGAAAGTAAATAACAAAACTCATTGTATCACGCATAATCTATACTGATAATCATTTAGATGCTTAATTTGGTTGTTTGTTTTGAAGCATGTGCAATTCATCGGTTGGGTTGATTTTTTCACTTCACTTTAATTGAGGTGCAAATTGATGTTTGTGTGTCTCTTTGTTATTTATCAAGAAAATTTGTACTAAAACTTTGCAAAGAGGTACAAACATAAGTTTCTAAATGGGAGACTGTATAGTTTTTACATGGAAGCCAATTTGACTTTTTATATGGATGTATGCGTTTAAAGTAATTCAGATTGTTTCGGAAGAAAATGGTTGCTGCAAACTTGTTGGATTGCAACCTGCAAGACTTAAGATAGTTGAATAGACTGCTGAAAGTGTTAAATATTTGTCTAGATACTGTTTGGTCCACACTGTCTTTGGTGTGCATTTTGGTGCCATCCATGTTGAGTTCAATGTTCATGTGCACTAGAGTAGCTCTAAGTTCTTCACCAAATTAGAAGTGTAATTTGCTAATGAAAATGTAATTTCATAATCAATACTGTTGTCAGCACAACGGTCAACTTGAGGAGGGCTCCTCAGCAGTACCAGCCTTGGAAAATGTGCCAGATGAAGTGAACCCTTTTCCCCTCTTACGTGGCGTGGTGTGAGATGTAAAGGTGAGTATTTTAATAAATAAATGTTGCATTCATGAATGCTTGACTTTAAACACAATAAGTAATAGTCTTTTATCTTCTGTTAGAATGCTATTTCAGTGAAGGTGGTAGTTAAGTGTTTTAATTTAACTTTTTTAAATCTTTGGTTCACCAATATACAGTCTATTGGAACTTGATACGTGCAAAACAGCAAATATTATATTTACAGAGGGTAAAAACTTCCTTGTGGTGTTAATTAATTGTGATTCTTCATATGCATCACTTTACAAATTTCTACAATAATCCTCAAGGGTGGGTTCACACCTAAAGGTCCGGTTCCTGAATCAAACCACTAAAAGGGAAATGAAAACAATTGAATGCACTGCAACAGTCTAGATTAGAAATACCTTTAGGTGTGAACCCACCCTTGAGGATTATTGTATATAAGACAAAGCACTAGCAAAGATTTTACAAAGTTTAATTTTGGAACTCACTCTTATTTTGCTGCATGCTGTTGAAGGTAATTTAAAATGCTGTTTAATTTTAACTCAC
>NW_024040040.1:63760404-63895503 GCF_014851395.1 Micropterus salmoides | reverse complement strand
GAGTTCGTTAAAGTACGAAGTGTGTAAATCATCCAAAATTTGACGTAAAATTCAAATGCCTTCCTGTTGATTTTAGGGCATCGCTCCAAGAGGCTTTTTTGTGCGTCTGGACAAGATACACGTACCACAGAAAATTCGTGCACGTAGGTAAAACGTGCGGCGGGGGCTGCTTCGTTAAAAGTCACTTCCTGTTGCCAGCAGGTGGCGCTATGACTGTGGGTGAATGTCAGCATGTACATGTTTCAGGGCGGGACTCTCATCCTACATGTACAGTTTGGTCCAGATGTGAGCATGTACACTGAAGTTACGACAACTTCCGTGTCATGGCGAAGAGTGATCTTTGACGCCACGCCACGGACACGCCCATTGACGAAAACTTGCAAATAGCACAACTTTTCATCTTCAATGCCTTTAGAAGGCACAGCACAAATTTGAGGTCGGTCGGACTAAATCCCTAGGAGGAGTTCGTTAAAGTACGAAGTGTGTAAATCATCCAAAATTTGACGTAAAATTCAAAATGGCCGACTTCCTGTTGGGTTTAGGCTATGGCTCCAAGAGACTTTTTTGTGCGTCTGGACAGATACACGTACCACAGAAAATTCGTGCACGTAGGTGAAACGTGCGGCGGGGGCTGCTTCGTTAAAGGTCACTTTCTGTTGCCAGCAGGTGGCGCTATGACTGTGGTGAATGTCGGCATGTACATGTGTCAGGGCGGGACTCTCATCCCATGTACAGTTTGGTCCAGATGTGAGCATGTACACTGAAGTTACAACAACTTCCTTTCATTGCGAATCATCGACGCCACGGACACGCCCATGACGAAAACGCGCAAATAGCACAACTTTTCATCGTCAATGCCTTTAGAAGGCACAGCAGAAATTTGACGTCGATCCGACTAAATCCCTAGGAGGAGTTCGTTAAAGTACGAAGTATGTAAATCATCCAAAAATGGCCATAAAATTCAAAATGGCCGACTTCCTGTTGACTTTAGGCTAGGGTTCTTGAGGCTTTTTTGTGCGTCTTGATACGATACATGTCCCCAGAAAATTTCGTACATGTAGGTTGAACGTGAACGAGGGGCTAATCATTCCAATTTTCTAGGTGGCGCTAGCGAGTCATTTTGCCACGCCCATGTGCGAAACTTGTAGAATACGAAATTTTTCACCGGTTCTGACATGTTGCAAATTTGGTGAGTTTTCGAGTATGTTTAGGCCATGTCATTTGGGCCTACTTTGCAGAAAAAAAAAATAAAAAAAAAAAATATAAAGCTGCAAGCAGCGTTGGGCGGGCCCTCGCACTTGTAAGCGCGTCCGCGCGTGAGCCGGCCGAGTTGCACATTCTGGAGCTCTGCCGGTGCGGCTGTGAATTTCCTACGCGGTTCCGACGCCGCATGAAGGTGCTATATGTCCTTCCTGTGTCCCCTATGTGGAGCTACATAGCACTTGCCGCTATGAATATAAATGGTATTGGCGTGTAGATGTCTGCGGGGGGGAGAGTTATCAAGCACGTAAAGTTTGTTTCAGATGTGACATGTACACTGAACAATAATGTACCCAAACAATAAAATAAATTCCTTGCCTTGTTGTTTATGTGTACATACAGAGGAAGAATGTGAGAACAGCACACATTTCATCGTTACTGTGTGTTAGCATGGGAGAACAGTGGATACTTTTAATACAGCCCACACCCCTAATACTGTGTAACTATAACAAGTAGAGACAGAAGAAAAAGATGTTCTTTCTTTACAACTGTCTGCATAGCTTATTCATATTGTGTAATGAATGAAAATAAATAGGCCTACTAGGCTCCTCTCTACTTTGACATTTAAGATTAGCTTGTTTGATCCACCTTCATACACATGTGACATTACTGTACAACTTGAGAAAGGTGAGTTGTTTTCTGCTCCAGCCTGCCTAAAAGAAAAGCGTTTTTGGGATTAAATGGACTTTATTAGCTGCTGCAGTGCAGGATGAACTCAGAATAGACCCATTTCTCACCTTATTATTCTAAATCATGCAACGAAGAAGAAGAAATGCATAAAAATCCTGGGACAAAATCTGTCCACAAATACTGTACAGCATGTAGTCTGATGAACAAGACTTGTGTTATAGCTGACTTGGGCAGTGAAATGTTTAATTTTTAATTCATGTGGTCATAGTTGTCCACAACTCAAATCAGAATATAAGAAGAAATGTTTTATACCACCTCAAGAAGGCTTCCTATCAGAAAGGTAGGAAGGTATTTCAAATGTACAACTGCAGTACTTAAATCTAAGTAAAGTAATTTCCCTGACATTTTTGTGTTACTTACTTTTAATAGACCATGTAAGAGGTTTTATACTTCCTGTGAGTATAATCCAATCAATCTTATTTTCATACTGTATATCCGTTGTGTAATTTGATAAATTGTGTTGTATGTCGTGCTCGCATCTCAGAGAAGACTCTGACTGCAACATGCGTCTTTGTAAAGAGAGAAACGGACAGAAAAAGTCTCTAACTCTGCCTGTCAGCTCGCTCTGCTCCGTTAAAACTGAATTTACCATACAGAATTGAATACGAGTGCACTCCAGATTTAGCTGCAGCCAGCTGACCGTGTGCTTCTCCCTATACCGCAGTTCTGTGTCCATGCATGCAGCAAACTGAAAGCACTGTCTGTCGGAGCGTCTACGTGAAAAGAGAAGGAAGACATTGCTGGTAGTATTGTCTTCAGAGTTGTTAAACACCTCAGCGCACTGAAGGAAGCCATCTGACTGTGTGAGGGGCAAGATCGTTGATGTCTGCAGGCAGAGTAGGAGCTCTCCTGTCTGACTGGTCCACCAATAGCAGAGAAGATGACCCCTTGAGACACAGCCCCTCCTCATTTGCATAATGAGGCAGAAATGCATACAAAAATTTAAGACAGGCAGAAATAATACCATGGGTGAAAATAAATAAGGTAATAAATACAAAGGAAGAATAAAACAGACAAAAATATTAAAACACACACATAAATAAATACATTAAAAAAATTAGTAATAAATAAAGTTGAATAAACAAATAAGGTAATTATAACAAAGGTGAATAAGTAAAGGCACTAATTAAAATATACATTTATGTCTCCTTGTATAATTTAATTACTACCTACATTTATTTATTTACTTATTTTTTTGTGTATTTAATTGGATGCTTATTTATTTATTGAGCATTTATTTATTTCTGTATTTATTTCTGACTGTGTCAGGATCGGTCCTCCATAGCGGGGTGGGAGAGTTATCAAGCACGTAAAGTTTGGTTCAGATGTGAGCATGTACACTGAAGTTACAACAACTTCCTGTGTCATGGCGAAGACTTGATCTCTGACGCCACGCCACGGACACACCCATTGACGAAAACTCGCAAATAGCACAACTTTTCATCTTCAATGCCTTTAGAAGGCACAGCACAAATTTGAAGTCGGTCGGACTAAATCCCTAGGAGGAGTTCGTTAAAGTACGAAGTGTGTAAATCATCCAAAATTTGACGTAAAATTCAAAATGGCCGACTTCCTGTTGATTTTAGGGCATCGCTCCAAGAGGCTTTTTTGTGCGTCTGGACAAGATACACGTACCACAGAAAATTCGTGCACGTAGGTAAACGTGCGGCGGGGGCTGCTTCGTTAAAAGTCACTTCCTGTTGCCAGTAGGTGGCGCTATGACTGTCTGTGAATGTCAGCATGTACATGTGTTCAGGGCGGGACTCTCATCCTACATGTACAGTTTGGTCCAGATGTGAGCATGTACACTGAAGTTACGACAACTTCCGTGTCATGGCGAAGAGCTGATCTTTGACGCCACGCCACGGACACGCCCATTGACGAAAACTTGCAAATAGCACAACTTTTCATCTTCAATGCCTTTAGAAGGCACAGCACAAATTTGAGGTCGGTCGGACTAAATCCCTAGGAGGAGTTCGTTAAAGTACGAAGTGTGTAAATCATCCAAAATTTGACGTAAAATTCAAAATGGCCGACTTCCTGTTGATTTTAGGGCATCGCTCCAAGAGGCTTTTTTGTGCGTCTGGACAAGATACACGTACCACAGAAAATTCGTGCACGTAGGTAAAACGTGCGGCGGGGGCTGCTTCGTTAAAAGTCACTTCCTGTTGCCAGCAGGTGGCGCTATGACTGTGTGAATGTCGCATGTACATGTGTTCAGGGCGGGACTCTCATCCTACATGTACAGTTTGGTCCAGATGTGAGCATGTACACTGAAGTTACGACAACTTCCGTGTCATGGCGAAGAGCTGATCTTTGACGCCACGCCACGGACACGCCCATTGACGAAAACTTGCAAATAGCACAACTTTTCATCTTCAATGCCTTTAGAAGGCACAGCACAAATTTGAGGTCGGTCGGACTAAATCCCTAGGAGGAGTTCGTTAAAGTACGAAGTGTGTAAATCATCCAAAATTTGACGTAAAATTCAAAATGGCCGACTTCCTGTTGATTTTAGGCTATCGGCTCCAAGAGACTTTTTTGTGCGTCTGGACAAGATACACGTACCACAGAAAATTCGTGCACGTAGGTGAAACGTGCGGCGGGGGCTGCTTCGTTAAAGGTCACTTTCTGTTGCCAGCAGGTGGCGCTATGACTGTGGGTGAATGTCGGCATGTACATGTGTTCAGGGCGGGACTCTCATCCTACATGTACAGTTTGGTCCGATGTGAGCATGTACACTGAAGTTACAACAACTTCCTGTTTCATTGCGAATCATCGACGCCACGGACACGCCCATTGACGAAAACGCGCAAATAGCACAACTTTTCATCGTCAATGCCTTTAGAAGGCACAGCAGAAATTTGAGGTCGATCCGACTAAATCCCTAGGAGGAGTTCGTTAAAGTACGAAGTGTGTAAATCATCCAAAAATGGCCATAAAATTCAAAATGGCCGACTTCCTGTTGACTTTAGGCTATGGGTTCTTGAGGCTTTTTTGTGCGTCTTGATACGATACATGTCCCCAGAAAATTTCGTACATGTAGGTTGAACGTGAACGAGGGGCTAATCATTTCCAATTTTCAAGGTGGCGCTAGCGAGTCATTTTGCCACGCCCATGTGCGAAACTTGTAGAATACGAAATTTTTCACCGGTTCTGACATGTCTGCAAATTTTGGTGAGTTTTCGAGTATGTTTAGGCCATGTCATTTGGGCCTACTTTGCAGAAAAAAAAAAAAAAAAAAAAAAAAATATATAATCCGAGCAGATTCAATAGGGACCTCGCACGGTCGTGCTCGGGCCCTAATAATCCGAGCAATTTCAATAGGGACCTCGCACGGTGCTCGGGCCCTAATAAACTCAAAGTTCAAAGTTAAATGAAAAAAAATCCCAAGTTGATTAAAGTGGATCAAATTAAAGATAAAAATCAAAAATGATTAAACTGAATCTTAATTACCCTTTGGTAATTATCAACGTTATCAAACTTTTAATTGCTATAAAAAGTCAGAGTCCAAGTTACATTTACAAGGTAGGGATTAAAGAAAACCTGAGTTGGAAAACAATCAATTCAAATTATCAAGCTAAATGTGGGTTTCAGAATTCCAATCAGTCCAAACAACAAAAGGTTAACAAAATTCCAATCAAGATGTTATTCTGTATTTATCTTATTCCTGCAAGGATCAAAAATAATAGCACTACAGAAAAGGCTTCAAAATGACAAAGTCAAAATCTGGGATATTGCAGCAGTAATGAGAATAAAGCTTTTTATTCAAACACAGCTAGATCAAAAATTAGATAAGCAAATCTTTGAATAAAAGATTGCATCAAAATGAATAGAACTACTCAGTGTAATCCTAGGTTAGGGTATAAAATTGGCTATGTACCTTTGTTACAAGCAAACACCCAATAGATCTTTAAATGTGTTAGCAGGTATTCAAGGGGGAAAAGGAGAGCCCGTGCTCAATCCTACACTCAAGGAGTAACACTCCTTATTAATTTAACCTGAGAGTCAACACAATGGTTTATGTGTCTCAATCAAGTTAACAAAATCGATCACCAGAGTCTGGTTTAATTTACTCGATTCAAAGTCATTGGCACAGTGCAACTATAATCTGTTTGCCTCTTATAGGCCTTAAAATTATCTCAATAAATCACAATATCAAGTTAAGTTTCTCTCAACCAAAAGGGAATTTCATCCGCTCGTCAGCGGCGATTGCATGTAGCTGTAGCTCAGATTTCTCATCAAATGGTAACGTTACAGGAATTTATTCAGTTTAACATTAGCTCGGTTGGACCCTCAAAGCTCAGCTCACTACAGCTCTGCACTGAACATCAAGGAACAATGGCGCGACGGCCAAAACAAGTTGCACAAAGCATTTCATTTCATAACAAAAGAACACGGCCAAAATTCACACACAGCTTTCAGCACTAACGTTAACTTAGGAAGGAAGACAGAACATTCTTAGGGAGCAACTTACTGGACGATAATTATTGTAGTGGCAAAATTAAATTTTTACTGGGACTAACTAATAATTTCTCTGCATCAAGGCCGTGTGTATTGTTTATTCTAGTGTGTCTCAAGGCCTCAGGCGGTAGGCACCATTTTGTAGCAGGTCTAAACTACGTATGAATTTTAATAAATTTATGAGAATTGGGAACCTGTTCTTTAAGCTGGCAGGTAAACCCGAGTCTGATTTTTTTCTTCCTCTATAAGAAATACTGAAATAAAGGCTGTTCATTTATAAAATGAATTTAAGATTAATCTTAACATTGGCCATGAGGTTATCAGGTGTAAATAGAGAAGGCTGCTAGTAGGGAGGGTGATAGATAAAGGAGGATGTGGTTAATTAAGGTGAATAAAGTAGTCAAAGAAGGAAGTGATGCACCATTGAGATGAGTTTTCAGCTGACCGGTGACTCTGCAGTCTGAACAGCATGTTTTTGTTTGTACCTCTGCTCTGTTGTGTGGTGTCTCATCAGCCTCAGGTTGTTGTCGCAAAGACCTCTTTCTTCTGACGGGAGAATAAATAAAAGAAGCTAATTAAACTAAACACATGACACATTTCTTCAAGCAAACATAAATACAATGCTAAAATGCCCATATGTAGAGTGACAGTTGATGCGACACCGCAGAAATCAGGTCACTCTAGCGTGGAGATGGACGGCCTCGCCTCACTCTCATGTCAAAGGTGAATGCGAGTGTTTACGACTATGATGACAGGATGAAGAGTGAACGAGAAAAGAAAAAAACTCAATGAGAGTAAACTGCGTGAACATCAAGTAAAAATGTGTTCTCTCCGCTCAGCAGCGCTACTCTTGTCCGTCTGTGTCTTGGTTACTTCTCAGACTGTGACTGAACAATGTTGAATGAAACATAACTATAACGTTTTTTTATAAATATTTTTTTATATTTGAAAATGTATTGAAGGAAACTTGGAGGAGCCAGTTTGAATGGACCTGATGGAGCTGATAACATTAATATATAGAAAATATCTATAATCTACAGGGGCTGTGCTGAAGTTTGTCAGTAGAGTAGATACCGGGTCATCAGCCAGACCAAGAACAGCTGATCCACATCCAGCCTCAGCCAGTATGAGCACAGGACACAATGAACCAGCAGATTGGCCCCCAGTATTAAAGGGACTATATGTAAGTTTTTCAATGAAATTAATCAAATGTTCATTGCCTTATTGTCAGTGGGCTCAAAACTCACTTAGAAATGAAGCACACGCCTGTTTTCTCCGTTCTCACAGCAAAACACAGGTCCACGTAATGATAAAAAACAACAGTAAAGGTTTATGTACTGATGATGTTGAGTAAGAACAAAGTGAGCATTAGTAAAGCTGGAGAAACACAGAAAGTCACGTTAGCTTGCCAGCTAATGCCAAGCAGTTGCTAATGTTATCCGGTGCAAAGTTTTATCATTTTCCACATTACTTCACCAACTAACGTGACCCATGTTACTATCCTGTGTACCACTGTTGATTTAGCCTGTAAGAATGGATGTAACGGCAAAAAGCAAATGTGTCAATCTGCCTTTTTTCGGGAGGATTGTGCCGATATGCGGCTCGCTGCACTGAATGAAGTAACCTGTGTTGATCTGCCTCTGAGACGGGAACGTTGAAGTAACAGAGCCTGAACATGTCTGAGTGAAAAGCCACAGCCGCGGAGTGGACCATAGGCACCACACTTCCCCCTCTGCATGACTTTACATGCTGCACAAACAGGGCCAGAAGGATTATCAAGGATCCCCATCACCCTTGCAATAAACTGTTTGTAACGCACAGAGGATGAGGAACAGTTTTTTCCCTGTGGCAATCAGAGCCCTGCACTCTGAACACTTTTTAACTTTTAGTACACTTTTAACATTTTTATCCCAGCCATTGTACTTTAACATTTGCTCGCTCATATATATATATATATATATATATATATATATATATATATATATATATATATATATATATATATATACACATTCTTCATTCATAACTATTGCACATGTAAAGTATCCATAACCATAATTTAATTATAACTTATAATAACTTAATTACAACTTTTGTTAAAATCTTTGTTGTTTTGTATTTATTGTATTCTATTGTATTCTTTTATCTTACTCTTTATTTTTTATTTCAATTGAAGACAGAAGTACAGTACATGTCACAAACACATTTCACTGCGCATCTTGCATGAGTATGTGACAAATAAAAACCTTTGAAGTTTTACTTCTTCCCACTCCATTTCAAGCATAAGTGTATAAGTTATTATTATTGTGTATCTTTTCTGTTGTCACATTATTTTGCTTGAAATAAATAAATAAATAAATCCAGCCTGCATTCTGGTGTTCCTGCGTTTATTGCAGGATTTCTGTATGAAAGTGGTTGTGTTCTGGAATATGCTCGCTCATGAGTTCAAGCGAGCACGCGTACGAGCACACGCCTGGTAGAAATCTTAAAACCGCACAGCTAGAGGCCGCTGGAAATTCCATAATGCCCCTTCAACAGACTGCATGAGTACTGAGTTAGTGCGTAGAGGTCTGTTAAAACCAGCTATTTTTTCCAGAAGATACCAATACTTTTTACATATTTTATTTCTAGTTTAATGTGACCTCCCCCCTCCTGTTTCTGTATTTATTAGAGAAATAAGGAGTAGGCTGTAGCCTGACCATTTCAAAATAATAGCTGCATAATGATAAGACATCAAACTACTGTCATATTCTGTAATTATAATAAAAATATCCTGCTCAGAACTGCCGCTTCATAACATCATCCTATTATTGTTGTCACGATCCTGCCCTGAGCTTGTCTGTGTTATATTATTATCTCGGTGTTTTGATTTTGGTTTCTCTGTGTCTGTTTCAGTCCTGTCTGTCTGTGGTCTTGTATCCTGTCTTCTGCTTGTTCTGTGTGGTGGTTCTGATCTGTCCTGTTATCTCGGTGTCTGCCTTAGTACTTTGGTTCTGTTCCTGTCCCTCCTGTGTTAGTTTCCCACCACCATGCTTGGGTTCCGTCTGTTGGTTAGGTGTCATTTATGTTCTCTGCCAGTTTCAGTAATCTGATTTTGTTCATTCAGCTCTAGTCTCTGTTTAGCCTTTTATTATTCATCCACATCTTATTTAGTATCTGTCTTGCCTCGTATCTTAGTTCTTAGTCCTGTACCTTAGTTCCTGTCTTAGTGTTCACTCCTGGTTGGTGTACTTCTGTGTTTTGCCCATGTCTGAGTTCTGTTTTACCTTAGCCTCTGTCTGTGTTCCTTGTTGGTGTTAGTTCATTTGTGATCGGTCCGCTTGTTTATATTACTCTTTTGTTTAGTGTTCAGTACTTGTGTGATGTCTGCTCACATCCAGTAATCTGCCTGCCATCTAGTCACTCTGTTTTTCCCTTCTGTCTATCTGCCTCGTTAACCCTGATCCCAGTCACCTGTGTTGCTCCCGCCCTGCTCGTTAGTCCCTGTGGATAAATGTCTGGTGTTTCTCTTCATTCCCGTCTGTACTTTTACGTAAGTTTGAAAATTGAGTACTTCTTTCACCACTGCTCTTGTCCAAACTGGCCACATATAAATCCCTCCCTAATGTTATTTTATGTGAAGTGATGGGGGCCAAAATCGAAAATCCTCATTCTGTGCAAAATAAGCTAATAAACATTAGACAAATTAGGTGTGTATCTTCCACAGTTAGTCTTAGTATGGAAACTGGATTTTGTCCCGCATTACGTACACTTTCAGAGGGGATCTCTTGATGGCCAGTGTTAACATGAGGAACCATTGCAGCTAACTTTCAATGTACAGATGAGCAAGTGATTATTGCCTCGGTACAGACTAGACCAAAAACTTGTCCTATAAGATGCATATTAAACTGATTTGCTCACCTAATCCATATGAAGACAGAGAGAAGAAGTATGAAGACCAGAACAACAGCAATGACTGATAGAACAACTGGAAATTTCAATGAACCTGGAAAACAACAATCAAGCACAAACACTGGAAAAGTTACAGGAATGTTTGGGTCCAATAGGGAAGATAACTGGACACAAATGATGGCTTAAGTGTGTTTTCTTGGGAGTGGTTTAATCAAAGGGTAAAAATAACTTAGCTTCTGTAACCCAAGGTCAGCCCAAAGATGCGTGAGGACCCCTTTAAATGTGGTGGCACCTTGTCAGGTGGAAATAAACTCTGCAGTTAACAGGTGTGTGAAGGTAAATTATAACGTACCTGCCACAACAATCAGATGTAAGGTGGAGTTATGACGTCCTTTTCTGTTCTGGGCTTCACAGTAATAATTCCCACTGTGTTCAGCTCTGAAGTCAGTGATGGTGAAGTTCTGTCCTGATGCTTTTGGTGAGTCTTCATTCTCCTTGTACCAGGTGTATTTAGCTGCTGGGTTAGCATCACTGCTGCAGGTCAGAGTCACTGTACTGTTCTCCACTATCTCAGCAGAGGGACTCACTGACACAGAGGGAAGCTTTGGAGCATCTGGGGGGAGAACATGTATAGAAATACAACAGTTTCCAGGCAAACAAGTTTGTTGTTTTGAGTGCCGCCTACTGGGAGGGGCACCAAAAGAGAAACATTACTAACACAAAGAGAATGTTCCACTTTATAACCTGACATGGTAGGGGAGAAACTGTGTAGTGAGTAACTATGACATTTAGTAAAAATACACTATTAACATGTTTTACTACCTCAGAATGGACAAGAGAGGCATTTGAATGTGAATTTCTCCTCCATCAAAGCTATAAGCTTTGTAACAATGAAAATATCAAACGGATAAACTAGAACAGAAAGCCTGTTTATATTTCACATGATACATATCTAATCTAAAAATACACTGACAAATGAGAACACACTCCATGTCACTCTGTGATTTGGTTAGTGATCTACCCGAAGAGGGTGCTTTCACACCTAACATGTTTAGTTTGGTTGAACAAACTCTGATGCGGTAAGATTTGTTTACAGACCACTATGTGATGAACGACAGAGTAACATCAGGACAACAATGGAGCAAAACCTTCTGCTGCAGCTCAGCAAAGAATCACTGTCTGGACAAACACCAGGGAATTTTGGACTAAAACAACTGTAATTTCTGAAATTACAGTTGATTCATGAAACTCAGACTGCTGAAGCCTCAAATTAGTTTAAGCTGAACTTTGGAAGGCATGTTGCTCTATGAAGGGATCTCTTTAAGGAGGAACAGGAGTAAGGAATAATTACTGACCAAAAACTATTTTAATGTACAAATGACTATATTATTAAGGTAGAATTAAAAAAAAGATATCTGAAATGATCCTTTAAACCCCTTATGATGCTACTTTAGAACATGACATTGTTTCTAGCCTGAGCTCATCAGACATTTACATCTGTAATTAAACACATTGTGTGTCGAAGTGCTTTGCTGATGTTTTGTACTTACACTGGACATCTATGGATACAGATGTGGAGTTGATCTGGCCCAACTCATTCTCAGACTTGCAGTGGTAGATCCCGCTGTCCTTAGAGCTGATAGAGGTGAAATGATAAATGTCCTCTGGTCCCTGAATCAGTGTTTGGTTCTCCTTGTACCAGGTGTATTTAGCTGCTGGGTTAGCATCACTGCTGCAGGTCAGAGTCACTGAACTGCCCTCCACTATCTCAGCAGAGGGACTCACTGACACAGAGGGAAGCTTTGGAGCATCTGGGGACAAAAGAGAGACAACTTACAGTGGGTACGGAAAGTATTCAGACCCCTTTAAATTTTTCACTCTTTGTTTCATTGCAGCCATTTTCCAAAAATCAAAAAAGTTCATTTTATTTCTCAGTAATGTACACTCAGCACCCCATCTTGACAGAAAAAAAACAGAAATGTAGAAATTTTTGCAAATTTATTAAAAAAGAAAAAACTGAAATATCACATGGTCAAAAAGTATTCAGACCCTTTGCTCAGTATTTAGTAGAAGCACCCTTTTGATCTAATACAGCCATGAGTCGCTTTGGGAAAGATGCAACAAGTTTTTCACATCTGGATTTGGGTATCCTCTGCCATTCCTCCTTGCAGATCCTCTCCAGTTCTGTCAGGTTGGATGGTAAACGTTGGTGGACAGCCATTTTCAGGTCTCTCCAGAGATGCTCAATTGGGTTTAAGTCAGGGCTCTGGCTGGGCCATTCAAGAACAGCCACGGAGTTGTTGTGAAGCCACTCCTTCGTTATTTTAGCGGTGTGCTTAGGGTCATTGTCTTGTTGGAAGGTAAACCTTCGGCCCAGTCTGAGGTCCAGAGCACTCTGGAAAAGGTTTTCGTCCAGGATATCCCTGTACTTGGCCGCATTCATCTTTCCCTCGATTGCAACCGGTCGTCCTGTCCCTGCAGCTGAAAAACACCCCACAGCATGATGCTGCCACCACCATGCTTCACTGTTGAGACTGTATTGGACAGGTGATGAGCAGTGCCTGGTTTTCTCCACACATACCGCTTAGAATTAAGGCCAAAAAGTTCTATCTTGGTCTCATCAGACCAGAGGATCTTATTTATCACCATCTTGGAGTCCTTCAGGTGTTTTTTTAGCAAACTCCATGCGGGCTTTCATGTGTCTTGCACTGAGGAGAGGCTTCCGTCGGACCACTCTGCCATAAAGCCCCGACTGGTGGAGGGCTGCAGTGATGGTTGACTTACTACAACTTTCTCCCATCTCCCGACTGCATCTCTGGAGCTCAGCCACAGTGACCTTTGGGTTCTTCTTTACCTCTCTCACCAAGGCTCTTCTCCCCCGATAGCTCAGTTTGGCCGGACGGCCAGCTCTAGGAAGGGTTCTGGTCGTCCCAAACGTCTTCCATTTGAGGATTATGGAGGCCACTGTGCTCTTAGGAACCTTAAGTGCAGCAGAAATTTTTTTGTAACCTTGGCCAGATCTGTGCCTTGCCACAATTCTGTCTCTGAGCTCTTCAGGCAGTTCCTTTGACCTCATGATTCTCATTTGCTCTGACATGCACTGTGAGCTGTAAGGTCTTATATAGACAGGTGTGTGGCTTTCCTAATCAAGTCCAATCAGTATAATCAAACACAGCTGGACTCAAATGAAGGTGTAGAACCATCTCAAGGATGATCAGAAGAAATAGACAGCACCTGAGTTAAATATGAATGTCACGGCAAAGGGTCTGAATACTTATGACCATGTGATATTTCAGTTTTTCTTTTTTAATAAATTTGCAAAAATTTCTACATTTCTGTTTTTTTCTGTCAAGATGGGGTGCTGAGTGTACATTACTGAGAAATAAAATGAACTTTTTTGATTTTTGGAAAATGGCTGCAATGAAACAAAGAGTGAAAAATTTAAAGGGGTCTGAATACTTTCCGTACCCACTGTATATTTGTTTACAGGCCTGTTTTTAGGCATGGGGTGCCACGAGCTAGGAGGAGCAATACAAGTTATTATTTATTGATTGATGACTGATGATTGGATGTAACTGAGTCTTGCTCCAACTCCACCTGCTGTTTCTGTGTTCCTCCTGCTAATAATATATTCAGCCTCTTCTCCACATTGACAGCGCTGTGTCAGGATTGCTCTAATGCCACCAGTATGCCACATTTGGTGGTGGCAGATTTTACTTGGGTTTTAAGCTTTTGCCCAGTTTCAGGAAAGAAATCTCAAACACATTTTATAAAATCTATTATTGTAAAAATGAAAACTAGTAAATTTTCAATTATTATTATGCTTACAGTGGACATCTACAAATAGAGATGTCGAGTTGATCTGTCCATACTGATTCTCAGACTTGCAGTGGTAAATGCCTCTGTCCTCAGAGCTGATGGAGTTGAAATGATAAATGCCTTGTAGTTCTTGCAGTGGTGTTTGGTTCTCCTTGTACCAGGTATAATTAGCTGCTGGGTTAGCATCACTGCTGCAGGTCAGAGTCACTGAACTGCCCTCCACTATCTCAGCAGAGGGACTCACTGACACAGAGGGAAGCTTTGGAGCATCTGGAGGAGAACATGTAGAGAAATACAACAGTTTCCAGGCAAACAAGTTTGTTGTTTTGAGTGCCGCCTACTGGGAGGGGCACCAAAGAGAAACATTACTAACACAAAGAGAATGTTCCACTTTATAACCTGACATGGTAGGGGAGAAACTGTGTAGTGAGTAACTATGACATTTAATAAAAATACACTATTAACATGTTTTACTACCTCAGAATGGACAAGAGAGGCATTTGAATGTGAATTTCTCCTCCATCAAAGCTATACGTTTTGTAACAATGAAAATATCAAACGGATAAACAAGAACAGAAAGCATGTCTATATTTCACATGACACATATATAATCTAAAAATACACTGACAAATGAGAACAAACTCCATGTCACTCTGTGATTTGGTTAGTGATCTACCCGAAGAGGGTGCTTTCACACCTAACATGTTTAGTTTGGTTGAACAAACTCTGATGTGGTAAGATTTGTTTACAGACCACTATAGGTGCTGGTCATATAATTAGAATATCATCAAAAAGTTGATTTATTTCAGTAATTCCATTCAAAAAGTGAAACTTGTATAATGTATACATTCATTCCACACAGACTGATATATTTCAAGTATTCATTTCTTTTTAATTTTGATGATTATAACTGACAACTAATGAAAACCCCAAAATCAGTATCTCAGAAAATTAGAATATTGTGAAACGGTTAAAAATTGAAGACACCTGGTGCCACACTCTGATCAGCTAATTAACTGCAAAGGCCTTTAAATGGTCTCTCAGTCTAGTTCTGCAGGCTACACAATCATGGGGAAGACTGCTGACTTGACAGCTGTCCAAAAGATGACCACTGACACCTTGCACAAGGAGGACAAGACACAAAAGGTCATTGCTAAAGAGGCTGGCTGTTCACAGAGCTCTGTGTCCAAGCACATTAATAGAGAGGCGAAAGGAAGGAAAAGATGTGGTAGAAAAAAGTGTACAAGCAACAGGGATAACCGCACCCTGGAGAGGATTGTGAAACAAAACCCATTCAAAAATGTAGGGGAGATTCAAAAAAAGTGGGCTGCAGCTGGAGTCAGTGCTTCAAGAACCACCACACACAGACGTATGCAAGACATGGGTTTCAGCTGTCGCATTCCTTGTGTCTACCAGGAAGTTTTAGAGCACTTCATGCTTCCTGCTGCTGACCAACTTTATGGAGATACAGATTTCATTTTCCAACAGGACTTGGCACCTGCACACAGTGTCAAAGCTACCAATACCTGGTTTAAGGACCATGGTATCTCTGTTCTTAATTGGCCAGCAAACTCGCCTGACCTTAACCCTATAGAAAATCCATGGGGTATTGTGAAGAGGAAGATGCGATACGCCAGACCCAACAATACAGAAGAGCTGAAGGCCACTATCAGAGCAACCTGGGCTCTCATAACACCTGAGCAGTGCCACAGACTGATCGACTCCATGCCACGCCGCATTGCTGCAGTAATTCAGGCAAAAGGAGCCCCAACTAAGTATTGAGTGCTGTACATACTAATGCTTTTCATGTTCATACCTTTAAGTTGGCCAACATTTCTAAAAATCCTTTTTTTTGTATTGGTCTAAAGTAATATTCTAATTTTCTGAGATACTGAATTTGGGATTTTCATTAGTTGTCAGTTTTAATCATCACAATTAAATTAAATGAACATTTGAAATATCAGTCTGTGTGTACTGAATGAATATAATATACAAGTTTCACTTTCTGAATGGAATTACTGAAATAAATCAACTTTTTGATGATATTCTAATTATATGACCAGCACCTGTATGTGATGAATGACAGAGTAACATCAGGACAACAATGGAGCAAAACCTTCTGCTGCAGCTCAGCAAAGAATCACTGTCTGGACAAACACCAAAAGGGAATTTTGGACTAAAACAACTGTAATTTCTGAAATTACAGCTGATTCATGAAACTCAGACTGCTGAAGCCTCAAATTAGTTTAAGCTGAACTTTGGAAGGCATGTTGCTCTATGAAGGTATCTCTTTAAGGAGGAACAGGAGGAATTATTAGTGACCAAAAACTATTTTAATGTATAAATGACTATATTATTAAGGTAGAATTAAAAAAAGAAATCTTAAATGATCCTTTAAACCCCTTGTTATACTACTTTAGAACTTGATAGTCTAAGCTCATCAGACATTTACATCTGTAATTAAACACATTGTATGTGGAAGCGCTTTGCTGATGTTTTGTACTTACACTGGACATCTATGGATACAGATGTGGAGTTGATCTGGCCATACTCATTCTCAGACTTGCAGTGGTAGATCCCGCTGTCCTTAGAGCTGATAGAGGTAAAATTATAAATGTCCTCTGGTCCCTGAATCAGTGTTTGGTTCTCCTTGTACCAGGTGTATTTAGCTGCTGGGTTAGCATCACTGCTGCAGGTCAGAGTCACTGAACTGTCCTCCACTATCTCAGCAGAGGGACTCACTGACACAGAGGGAAGCTTTGGAGCATCTGGAGAACAGATGAACATGAAGTACTTCAAGATTAGAATTTGTTACCGTAGACGATTAACTATTTTCATTAAAACTTCTCTGTGTTTGTTTCTTTTTGATTCTCTCTAGTATTTGTCACAGCAGCTGTCCAGAGTGCTGATTTTTGACTCCTGCTGGTGGAAACTGACAGCCAATAACACGTCTTTAATCATTTGTCTCTAAAATACAGGATGCTGGTTGTGTACAGGTCCTGTTTACTGAGTCAGTCCTGACAGTCTTCTCAGGTAAGTTGTAATTGTTGCCAGCTGGCAGATCATGTCCTTTCTTATGTTTTTGAAATAATTCTGTTGAGTCTAAATAACAGACTTTTAAAAAGTTATTTTCCTTATACTAACAGCTGTTGCATCATCATCTACACACTGAACATGAATCTTCATCAGAAACTAAACATCAGACTAAGATTGGATCTTTTTGCCTTAGAGTTCTGCAATTGAGTCCTAAACCTGTTCCTGCCTGCACACAGGACAAACGGTGAAAGCTGCATCTACATTTAGATCTAGAAGACTCTAATATGGTTATGTCTGAAATTGTCATTTGTTTTTTTCCCCGACACAGTGGAGTAAACTCACACACTGAAGGAGAGCGGAAATCCTCATGTCCTTTTACAGCACAGGAGATGATGTCTCCAGGATAAAACTGATCTTTATAAGAAGATGTCTCCACCCTTTCCATTTTCTGTCCATTCTTGAACCAGACGTAGGAAGAACGATCAGGAAGACGACAGCTGCTGTGACAAAGCAGCTCTGCCTCAGTATAATTCTTTGTAGACTGTTGATCTGATCACCTGAACCTGGAGATCTAAATCTGTGGAGAAAAAACAGAAATGTTTGTCTTTATGTGGTGCTGAATCACAACATACACAGAGATATAAACAATAGAACATTATAACAATCATGTAATCAATTAATCAGGACATAACAATTCTTTCCCATTAGGATCACTATTCAGCACATTCAGTTGTCATCAGATAGTTTAAATGTGCTGTTACAGTTTGTGTTCATCAGTACCTGTGACAGTCAGAGTTGTACCAGGTAAACTACTCCTCCATTCAAAGCTTCCTGCTGTGAATTTGAAGTGATACTCAGCTGAGTCGCTCTCTCTCAGGTCAGTGATTCTCAGAGTGGAGCGTCCTCTCTCTGTTTCAAGGACCTGAACACGACCTGCATACTGGGAGTCTTCACTAAGGTCCTCAGGCTGTGAGGGATTCTGCCACTGAAGACTACGTTCAGGTCTGAACCAGAATTTAGATCTGATAGTTTCATAACTGTTGTAAGTACAAGAAATGTTCACTGATGAGCCTTTGAAGGCACAGATGCTTCTGTCAGTGTAAGTCACTCTATGGCAGGTTTGACCGCGAATACCTGAAAGATAAAAACAATTCTTGACCATTTTGAAACCAGAGCTGGTGAGGAGTCACAATGCATGTAGTTAAACAAATACATGTAGTTATGTGTTCGGCTCCACCAGATGGTGTTATGTTAGTGGAAGATTGTGGAGTAAACTCACACACTGAAGGAGAGGGGAAACCCTCCAGTCCTTTCACAGCACAGGAATAACTGTCTGGAGAAACAAAGTAGTCTGAATAAGAAGATGTTTCTTTCTGAATTTTCTGTCCATTCTTGTACCAGATGTAGGAAGGACGATCAGGCAGACGACAGCTGCTGTGACAAAGCAGCTCTGCCTCAGTAGTAATCATGCCAACGTTTGGTCTGCTAACCTGCACCTGGAGATCTGGATTTGTGAAGAAAGAACAGGAACATTATTTTAGACCATAAATACACATGCAATGCAACATATTTATAAAATTATTTAAAATCAGATGAATGTTACCTGTGACAGACAAAGTGACTCCAGGTGAACCAGTAAATCTTCCACCTGGTTGGTTTGTTATGAACATGAACTTGTACTCAGCTGAGTCGCTCTCTCTCAGGTATGTGATTCTCAGAGTGCAGATGTTGTTAGAACAACTGTACTGCAAACGACCTGCGTACTCTGAGTCTGTTCTCAGATCCACAGGTACATCTCCATTCATCTGAGTAAACCAGAAGTTTTCCTCAACTGTAGTATCACGGTCATTTATTCTGGATGGGTATGTGTAGGTGCAGTTTATTTCCACTGTTGATCCTTTTAAGGCACAGATCTGAGTAGAGGTGTAAGTCACTCCCCAGCCATTCTGAGCCTGTATCACTGTAACACAGAGCACATCAGAAACTGCAGTCAGACTCAAAAACATCAGGACACAGACTTTCATTTGTAGTGGAGGTGCTTCAGTGTGTGAAGCTACATTTCCCAAAACTACTTTGACTCTCATGCCATCCCACCTTAAAGCAAGAGTGTGGAACTTTTACATATAAATGAACATTACATTCAAGCCATTTCCAAACAAGTTCACACAATGCTGATTAATCTTTTCGTAATTACAACTAAATAAAAGATTTATTTTGTATCACAAATGTTTTTCTTATATTTTTACTTCTTTCTTGGGGACTTTGTAACGGGTGTTTTAAATTAAGTTCCAATTACTTCTGGTTTACGCCAAAGTGAACAGAGAAGTCTTCGAGGACTTAAACTCTCTTTTTTTCCTGCTAGAAATTATGAGCAGTGGCTCTTGGATACTTTTAAATCACTGGACTGTCAGATAAAGTTGCTCTTGCCATTCTTTAAAAACATTTATGATCTTAGTGCTACGCGAGTGCGGCCTACCAATAGCACTAGCCTGTACTACAGTGACTGGTTTTATAGCTAATGCTAATTAGCAACAAGATGCCTCCCTTCTCCACGGACAACCTCTACAAACTTCTACAGAAAATTGCAGTGCTGGAAACCAAGATCCACAGGTTAGAAGTGAATGTGGAAGTGAATGGACTATGTGGGAATGACACCACTTTACCGTGGACCCAAAACAGTGGACAAGAGCATGCTAACACATGGCTAATTAGCACCAACAAGACTACCAAGAAGCAGGAGGCCTGTGTACTGGGTGATAAATCCAAAATTGGGAGTCCTCCCTGGAACGCTCTTGGTGAAAAGCCTAAGAGCAAATCATTTCCTGGGGGAAATGGGAGAACAGGTAACAGTCAGAACCTGGCGCCCTGAGATTTGTGATGCAACTGGCTGGCCTGCATTATCATCCAGGCAGAGCGCCTCTTCAACCCCTGTTCTTAGGAGGACACAGCCGTGGAAAGCTGCGAAAGGGAGAATTAGCAACAAACCTCCCCAACAACCGACTGTGCAACAGCAGAACAGATTTTCACCACTATTGCAGGACCCTGGATCTCCGTCTGATGACCTGGATAACCTCCCGTCCTCACACAGAATGGTAAGGACTGAGAGTAAATCAGAAAAAGTAAAAAGGCTGCAGGGAAAGCTAACGACTGGGCCTCAAACTCTGACTGTGGGTGACGCTGCTGTAAATGATGTAAGAAGCATGTGCAGTAAGAACACCAAAATACTCTCCGAAGGATACGGTGTCTGACTTGGCAGAAAGAATCCTGCATATCGTGACTGAACATCCTACTGTGAAAAACATCATACTCCACATCAGTGTCGGTCCACCAGATGCGGCATCACTGGCATCACAGTTAGCTCTTTGAATGCTGAGGTGTTTATCAGTGGCCCTATACCGCCAATCCAAAGAGGAGATTCAGCAGATTGATGGCATTGAACACGTGGCTCTCAACGGCATGTACTTTCCATTCAGTGCATTTCATTGAAAATTTCTGTGGGACCGCAGAAATCTTTTTAAAGGTTCAGCGTGTAAGATATACTGGCATCTAGTGTCCAGCCTACCGCTGCCCCCTAACCTTTCAAAGAGGGTAAGACAGCTACGGTGTCTGACACAGCACAAAAGATGTCTCTTCTGAGACAGCAGAGAGTGTCCAGTCAAGAAATGAGGTTTCTTTAGGTAGATTTATTAAGAAATTATATTTACTGCCCGGCAACAATAATATCTGGCCCACTGCCAGATTATGGTGCTTTAATAGCAGCAAAAAATATAAATAAATAAATGCTTTGATAGCTTTACTTAAAAATAGATCTCAGTCATGACAGCAACAGTTACTCACATAATCACTTCCTCTTTAGTGGTTTTGCCTACAAAACAAATGCACGAGAAAGCTTGTTGATTGCAATCTCCTATTTGAAGTTGAACTGAGCTTTTACTTACTTACTTACTAACGACACACCTCTGAAAGAGCCGTCAGAAAACGTGATTCCCCTGAATGTCCCCTGCCTGGAGATACTGGGGAAAGGAAAAAGTGTCCGTAGGTTGATGGATGAGGATCAAACACCAAAACAAAAATAGCGCAGCACATGCCGTGATCTCAGAAACATTTGCTGCAGAATCCATTTGTTGGAGAGAAAAAAAAAACTTGTCCCATGGTAGATTTAAAACCACTATACTTTGGATATAAACCCTGCGCCTTATTAACTGAGCTAACTGAGCTACATGCCAAAGTGAGGTAATGTTATGGCTTATATTCTCATACACCATCTAATGGTTGAAAATATTGCTCAGATTCAACACTTATTATACTATATTAGTACTATATTAGTACTACTTCTTTTTCTTCTAATGTACATATTCAAAATAGTGATGAGTGTCCGCACTGCCTGAATTCTAGTAGTAGGAGAAGAAGTAGAACAAGAAGAATGCAGTGACGAAAACGCATTTTACAGCGCTGTTTGTCTGTTTTCAGCTACTGTAGAAATATGACGATGCAACGTGGCGACGTCCATGGAAGGGGATGCCCGCAGTTATGTGCATATAAATGTCTCTAAGTTAATGAAAACATAATGGTTTATTATATAAGGTCTTTATACACCAATGAAATCATAGTTATAGATCTTATATTGCATTTCTATCAAAAGATCCTCAGAAATATTACACACTGGACCTTTAAGGCAGATGGACTTCGCAAGTCAGGAGTAAAATTGTTCAGCTCCAGCCTGTTTTACTTTCTGTGTCACTCTTCTGTTCCCTCTGCCAAGGACAAGAGGAATCAAAACAAGAAGAAGACATAACACAACACGCCAGAAACCTTGAAGGAGAGCCACCTCAGCCCCCGCCGGAAGAGAGCTCTGATCACGGGAGACATCTGAGCCAAGAGGAAGAGCCTCCACCTCCCTCACTGAAAACCAACAGTGAGGATTCACCCATCTCTACCCCCCCAATCCCCATCCAGGTCACCCTTATCTCCAGACTCCCTTTCTCCCCTCTCCCCCCTGTTGGACTTCACTGATCACATGGAAGACCTGGTTAGAGCTGGGACCAAATTTACTCTGCTGGTAGTCTTCTCCATCCCTGTCTTGACAGGTAACAGAAAAAGCATGGTGAATGTGTTAAGAAACAGGAAGCACTCAACATATCCTGCAAAATTTAGTATTAATTCCTCGTCAGCCGCAGCCTGTCGAAAAAAGTGGGCCAGATAATGTTTTTAACACACTAAAATTAGCTTTGTTAAACGTTAGGTCTTTGGCAGGAAAAACATTTTAAATCACTGAAACTTGGTTGGACCAAGATAACAGTGCAGCTGTCCTTATCGAGTCTACCCCTCCCACCTTCAGTTTTATAAGTGAAGCTAGAGCGCACAAGAGAGGAGGTGGAGTTGCCATTTTGTTTAATGACTCCCTCCAATGCAAAAACATGTCTTATGGGAATTTTGCTTCTTTTGAATATGTGGCTCTTCAGCTGAATTCCTCTTCTCGAGCTATTTTTCTAAATATCTAAAGGGCCCCTAAATACTGTGCAAACTTTTTTGATCACTTTGGTGAACTGCTGTCTATAATCTGTATTGACTTTGACTGTGTGGTTATTGTTGGTGATTTAAACATCCATGTTGACAACCCCCCAGGACAGAGGGACTAATGAACTGTGTTGTGTTCTTGATAATTATGGGCTGACCCAACATGTGATGGAGCCCACACACAATAAGGGGCACACTTTGGACTTGGTCATCTCCAAGGGTCTGAACATTTCCAATGTTGTGGTGATTGATGTTGCTCTCTCTGATCATTCCTGTGTTTTCTTTGAGAGTGCTATCTGCGTGGTAATCACAAAATGGCATATCACTGAAAAACACTAGTGAAAAATTTATTGAGGCTTTCTCCTCGACACCCGCCCTCTCACGGGTCTCAGTCAATGAGCTTGTAGATCATTTAAATTCTAAAATTAAAAATGTTATTGATGCCATTGCAGCAGCCAAGGTGAAGGTGGTCTCTGGTAAGAGAAGATCTCCATGGAGAAATGCCACGCTGGTTAGAACTCAAAAAAGAGAGTGTTGAAAAGCTGAACGCAGGTGGTGGAAAACAAATCTCCAGGTTCATTATGACATCTATAAAGTCATAATATGCGAAGTCTATAGACACTTTGCATTTATAATTTAGAACTGAGAAATGCAAGGCGGTCCTTCTTCTCTGACATTATCACCAAAAACACATAGAATGCACGTGCCCTGTTACTTTCGACAGGCTAACCAACCCTCCTGTGTCTGTAGCCTCTGACCTTCTATCCACCAGGGCCTGCAATGAATTTGCCTCCTTCTTCACAGACAAAATTCAAACAATTAGACAAGCAATCAGTGCCTCCATTTCAGTAACAGGATATGTCTTGTCCCTGTGTCCACTTAAAAACAATTCATATAGCATGAGGCAATTTGATTCTATTAACCCTAAAACCCTGAAGGACATACTACAACATCTGAAATCCTCCTCATGCTGCCTTGATATTCTCCCAACAGGTTTTTTCAAAAATGTTTCTAAATGCATGGCCTCAGATCTACTACAGATTGTCAACATGTCTCTCCTCTCAGATCCTTTCCCACAGGCCCTGAAAACTACAGTCATTAAGCCACTCATTGAAAAGGCTCTTTAGTGCTTGGCACTAAATAACTGTTTTTATGTCTTCCAGTCAGGTTTTCAACCATACCACAGCACTGAGACGGCTCTTGTTAAGGTCTTCAGTGACATCCATTTAAACACTGACAGTGGCAGAATTTCAGTCTTATATTATTATTATTATTGGATCGCAGTGCTGCATTCAACAACATATTACTAGACAGACTTAAAAACTGGGTTGGACTTTCTGGCACAGTACTAAACTGGTTTGAATCCTACTAGAAGGACAGGCACTACTTTGTGTCTATAAGTAATCACACATCTGAGCTGACAAAAATGACATGTGGAGTTCCCCAAGGCTCCATTCTGGGACCTCTTTTGTTTAACATTTACATGCTTCCACTGGCTCAGATTATGAAAAATAACAAAAATATGTTACCATAATTATGCAGATGACACACAGATTTACATAACCATTTCACCAGGGGACTATGATCCCATACGGGTGCTGAGTAACTGTATTGAGCAGGTCAACAGCTGGATGTGCCAGAATTTTCTTCAGTTGAACAAAGTTAAAACTGAAGTTATTGTTTTTGGAGCCAGGGAGGAACGATTGAAAGTCAGTGCTCAGCTTCAATCTGTAATGCCAAGAACCACAAGAGAGAATTATACATGACATTCCATCAAACTCATTTTTGACAGCTATTTCCGGTCCACCCCCCATACCGGATGTCTGTATGTAACTGATAAGAGGGGTGCGTACATCCTTCCATTGTGTGTTTTTGACTGATAATTGGAGGAGGTTTTTCATTGATTTAAAGACTTTATTAAGTAATAAAACTTGAATGAATTAACTAGTAGGTGTTTATGGCAATAAATTTATCATTAAAAACGTATAGCAGTGAGTTATAAGTAAAGGAGGAATCTCCGGGGCCAGCAAAGGATCAGTAGGAGGTTTCTTCATTGATTTGGAATCAAGTCAGTCTTTATTATTAAACAAGTGAAGAATAAATTAAAATAATGACAGTAAAGCAGTAAAATGGTATAACGGTGAGTAAAAATTAAACAGCATTATAAATTACCTTCAACAGCATGCAGCAAAATAAGAGCGAGTTCCAAAATTAAACTTTGTAAAATCTTTGCTAAAGCTTTGTGTGACAAACTTACCATCAGTAAAGAACTAAAGAATAAGATGAAATAATTACAGTAAAATAGTATAACAGTGAGTTTAAATTACCTTCAACAGCATGCAGCAAAATAAGAGTTAATATAAGAGAGTTCCAAAATTAAACTTTGTAAAATCTTTGCTATGCTTTGCTTTGTCTTACAAACTTGCCATCATTATCACACCAAAGCTGTAGCCTAGTATTTAACTTGTGAGTCTTAAAACTTTAATCCTTCTAGAGTCTGTGTCTCTTCTTCTCTGTCCTCTCTCTTTCTGGTGTAGCATAGGCTGTGGGGTGAATTGAGGAATGTGCTCCACCCCCGCACCTCCTTCCATCCCTCCCCTCCCTCTGTTTTCTCAATGAGCCACATCAAGTTGTGTGTTGTAACGGTCATTAGCATCTTCAGGTAATCTTGTAGACCAGTTATGGAATAGAGTTATCTATAACCCCAGACTCCGGTTGTTAAAACGGTCTGGGTTTATCAGACAGAGTTTGTTTTCAAAACAGGAACCTATTTTTATCAGCCGCAGACAAGAGTTTGGAACTACAGACTATATAACAATCTGGTTGTACCAGAAGTAACGGTCCACAGCCCATCACCAGTTATTTCCCACATGTTGTCACATACAAAATAAGAGGGTGGGCAGAGTTCCCGTGAGCCAATGATAAGAGACTAGGAGGGGTTACCATAGGCCAATGATGGGAGTCTGAAAATAAAACGAGAACATTGTCTTCAATTGCCAAGAGGGCACTTGGATCCTTGAGCAGTATCTACCTACCAAAGAGGGGACCTCTATGCGGTTAATTTTTTTCAGCTAATGAGTGTTTGTATCTGTTAAAGACTTCTTGTTTCTTTCAAAATGGACATTTTAACATCATTGTTAGTAATATTTAAACATTTCTCTGTGATACAAAAATATTCAGGGCCACTTTTTTGAGAATTTACAGTTTTACCTGTTATTCAGAAATAACTTGGATGCATGCACAAATATCAAAGATTGCAGTATTAGCAGCAAAAGGTACTTTATCCAGGGTTCAATTATATAAAATGTCTTATTACACTAGTGCAGTCATTTAAACTTTCTCTTCAGGTTTGTCTGTGGTGGTTGTTCATTTTTATGACCTTTGTGGAATGGTGAAGTAGGCCTTTTTAAAGGGCCTTCATCTTTATCTTATTTTGTATTTGCTCTTCATAATTATAAATTAGGACTAAAATGCTCAGCAGCATGATCCTATTTTTTTTTTTTTGTAAGTAATCACTAAAACAGGTTTATCAACTTTTACTAAACCTTTGGAATAATTCTGTCCCCAAATATTGTGAAATGAAATTGACCAGTTATAGACAAGATTTCTATCAATTTTGCAATGTACTTGTTTCTTCATCTAAATTTTATAGGATTGCACTTTATTTATTGACTGCATTACAGAAACGTCCATTGTTGGCTGGCATGTAATGACACGGAGTTCCCTCTTAGTTCCTTCTTAGCTAGCATGGAGCGACACTCCAGCATGGATGAATAAAAGAATGGGATATTTCTATTAAGAGAATATTGTAATCTAAACTAAATATTTAAGTTTTAGTTACACTTACAAAATAAGGACAATTCTTATGTAGCAATAAACCCAAAACTACAAGTGTTAACAGCGTCCAAATAACTCTAAATGTAGTCTTTCAGTAACATATAGACAATGTCCCTCATTCTAAACTAAAGCCTTACTCATAACTAAGTCACTAGTCATGCTAACAGGCCTCCTCTTTCCCTTTAGTAAAAAAAGCTAGAATTATAAAAAATATATAGTTTACAACTTCATCAACTGGAAACTTCAAGAGCTAAAGTTTGATCCTTCTACTGAGAACCAGCTGCCTTTTGCTAATTAGGGTTTATTAGACTATTACAGAGGTCATGAAATCCAGAACCCTTCCTTGGGGATGAAGTATTCAAATGCTAGTTAACTACTTTGTTGACATAACAGGACAGTAGTTTTCTGTTGAAAATAAAACAGAAGGTTATAAATCTCCTATAGGTAAAAGAATAAAAATCAGCTTCTTTATTTTGGCTCAACCGTGATCTGCGCTAATAACACTTATTGCACGTTCCAAAGCTCAACAGGAACCAGCAGCTTCAACAACAAAAGTCTGTAACAATATCTATCATATTGCTTTTTATTTTTATGTAATGCCCAGATTTACCACGGGGCCAGAACAGGATGTTCAGCAGTCTTACACTGTTTCATTGCAGGTCTTGCATTCAACCATAGTGGCTAGTTTGCCCTTGACAATAAGGTTTTAGTAAAAAGTCACTGCTGCGACCTCTTTTTTGAGACCATGCTGTTTCTATTATTTTTCTAGTGTCCCCCTCCATAGCATTTTTCAGAGACACTACAAAAGAGGAAAACAGATTGCCATTGATAACCCAAACTCTGGGGTTAACTCGTAATTTTCATTACATTTGTTATGTAGTAAATCTACAACTTCAAAGCAATTTAGTGATCCCTACCATGTAGTGATCAAATGCCAATGCTCTCTCTCTCCCCCATATTTAAAATGTGTAAACTAATACCGCAAAACTCATCAGGATCAATCTTCTATGTGTAAGTTAACATGTTGCAAATTTTACCCTTGCTACTAAGAGTTAGTACAGGACACGCAACATTAGTCCTCATTTTCCGAGCTGCTTTCTGAGCTGCTTTTGTCAAGCTTTGTGAGACATGAAAACATTATTTCACCCCACAATGTTTCTACATCACTGAAAAGAGCATGTGAAAATCTAGTTCTGGGGAGAAGTCTGTTTTTGCTTGTGATAAGCTAGCCCAAATCGCACCATCAAAACTTCTAGTTTCACATTTAAAAAATCCTGCCCCCGCCTTCATACTATTTACTGTTTTGTGAAGCACATGCAGGAAGGATTGAATTACAATCAGCAGTGGTTTTACATGTCAACATTAGGTTATTGCACAGCAGAACACAAAGAAGCCCCCTGCTGTGAAGAAGCATTTTGAGTAACAGAATTACATATCATGATAAATACATTAGTATGTACCACTGGTTGTTGTGGCTCTAAAAACTGAGTTGATGGCTCACTATGACTCTGAACTGATAGTAAAACACATACTTTTGTATTTGTATTGTGTATTTACCATGGGGTTCATGCCCTTCCCTTCTCATGTTCGCCTGTTTGTCCCTCTCGTCTGTGTTCTTGTTACACGGTGCAAAAGAAAAAATCTTATCCATTTTAACCAAAACAATACATATGTATAAATATTTACAACTTTACTACAAGTGTTATGTCAGTTACAGGATATTATAAATCTAAAACTTCAAAGCAATGTTAATTACATTTTCATTAGCTTCAGAGTTTTCTACAGCAACTGGCCAGGAGGTGTATTAAGTCATCTGGAAAGGGACATCATGAAAGTGATGGCAATTTCTAGTGAAGTTATATGTAATGGGCACTTATCTGACCAAATAGCAGTCTAAAGTGAAAAGGGCAAATGCTTGAGTGACAAAAACAAAGCAGGAGAGCAAGAGTCAGAGAGACCAAACTGACATAGGTTTATATGGGGACAAGCAGCTGTACTGTCCCACAAAATACTAATGAAGACACTAATTTTAAATTTAAAGTTTGGTGATGTTGACACTGACTAGCATTAAAATAGCTTTAAAAGCGGCTTGCTAGTTAAACATTTCTATTGGGGCATACCTGTAGAGATGTGCCTTCCAGAGCGGTTTTAATATATTGGGGTGGAAAATAAAAACATGTATTAAGAATATATTTAACATAATAATTTAATAGAATTATGGTCGCTTTGCTTAGCCTACATGCAATGAATCAATCGCCTGACTCTCTCCATCCCTGCAGAATGTACAGGCTAGTATACCACAATATAGTTGATCATGTGTTATACGCTAATTCCAACGTTTCTTTTCTTGATTCCTTGATTTCTTGGTTCTTAAAAAAAGCTTAAAAAGGTCTTAGTGAGTACATAACTTTGAGAATAATTCCGCAATGACTTACGAGCCTACCTAACTATTAACATGTTTAAGCTTAAATACAGATTTTTGCTGTTGAAAGTAAATAACAAAACTCATTGTATCACGCATAATCTATACTGATAATCATTTAGATGCTTAATTTGGTTGTTTGTTTTGAAGCATGTGCAATTCATCGGTTGGGTTGATCTTTCACTTCACTTTAATTGAGGTGCAAATTGATGTTTGTGTGTCTCTTTGTTATTTATCAAGAAAATTTGTACTAAAACTTTGCAAAGAGGTACAAACATAAGTTTCTAAATGGGAGACTGTATAGTTTTTACATGGAAGCCAATTTGACTTTTTATATGGATGTATGCGTTTAAAGTAATTCAGATTGTTTCGGAAGAAAATGGTTGCTGCAAACTTGTTGGATTGCAACCTGCAAGACTTAAGATAGTTGAATAGACTGCTGAAAGTGTTAAATATTTGTCTAGATACTGTTTGGTCCACACTGTCTTTGGTGTGCATTTTGGTGCCATCCATGTTGAGTTCAATGTTCATGTGCACTAGAGTAGCTCTAAGTTCTTCACCAAATTAGAAGTGTAATTTGCTAATGAAAATGTAATTTCATAATCAATACTGTTGTCAGCACAACGGTCAACTTGAGGAGGGCTCCTCAGCAGTACCAGCCTTGGAAAATGTGCCAGATGAAGTGAACCCTTTTCCCCTCTTACGTGGCGTGGTGTGAGATGTAAAGGTGAGTATTTTAATAAATAAATGTTGCATTCATGAATGCTTGACTTTAAACACAATAAGTAATAGTCTTTTATCTTCTGTTAGAATGCTATTTCAGTGAAGGTGGTAGTTAAGTGTTTTAATTTAACTTTTTTAAATCTTTGGTTCACCAATATACAGTCTATTGGAACTTGATACGTGCAAAACAGCAAATATTATATTACAGAGGGTAAAAACTTCCTTGTGGTGTTAATTAATTGTGATTCTTCATATGCATCACTTTACAAATTTCTACAATAATCCTCAAGGGTGGGTTCACACCTAAAGGTCCGGTTCCTGAATCAAACCACTAAAAGGGAAATGAAAACAATTGAATGCACTGCAACAGTCTAGATTAGAAATACCTTTAGGTGTGAACCCACCCTTGAGGATTATTGTATATAAGACAAAGCACTAGCAAAGATTTTACAAAGTTTAATTTTGGAACTCACTCTTATTTTGCTGCATGCTGTTGAAGGTAATTTAAAATGCTGTTTAATTTTAACTCACTGTTATACTATTTTACTGTAATTATTTCAATTTATTCTTTAGTTCTTTAATGATGGTAAGTTTGTCACACAAAGCTTTAGCAAAGATTTTACAAAGTTTAATTTTGGAACTCACTATTTGGAACACACTTATTTTGCTGCATGCTGTTGAAGGTAATTTATAATGCTGTTTAATTTTTACTCACCGTTATACCATTTTACTGCTTTACTGTCATTATTTCAATTTATTCTTCACTTGTTTAATAATAAAGACTGACTTGATTCCAAATCAATGAAGAAACCTCCTACTGATCCTTTGCTGGCCCCGGAGATTCCTCCTTTACTTATAACTCACTGCTATACTTTTTTAATGATAAATTTATTGCCATAAACACCTACTAGTTAATTCATTCAAGTTTTATTACTTAATAAAGTCTTTAAATCAATGAAAAACCTCCTCCAATTATCAGTCAAAAACACACAATGGAAGGATGTACGCACCCCTCTTATCAGTTACATACAGACATCCGGTATGGGGGGTGGACCGGAAATAGCTGTCAAAAATGAGTTTGATGGAATGTCATGTATAATTCTCTCTACCACAAATCAAGCCAGAAAACTTGGTGTAGTCATGGACTCAGACCTAAATTTAAGGAGCCACATTAAGACAGTTACAAAGTCAGCCTACTATCACCTGAAGAATATATCAAGGATTAAAGGACTTGTGTCTCAGCAAGACCTGGAAAAACTTATCCATGCATTAATCTTCAGTCGACTCGACTACTGTAACGGTGTCTTTACAGGGCTCCCTAAGAAATCCATCAGACAGCTGCAGCTGATTCAGAATGTAGCTGCTCGAGTCCTCACTAAGACCAAAAAAGTGGATCACATCACTCCAGTTCTGAGGTCTTTACATTGGCTTCCTGTGTGTCAAATAATTGATTTTAAAATCCTGCTGTTAGTTTATAAAGCACTAAATGGTTTAGGGCCAAAATACATTTCTGATCTTCTGCTTTGTTATGAACCATCCAGACCTCTCAGGTTGTCTTGGACAGGTCTGCTTTCTGTCCCCAGAGTCAAAACTAAACAAGGAGAAGCAGCGTTCAGTTATTATGCTCCATATATCTGGAACAAACTCCCAGATAACTGCAGGTCTGCTGAAACTGTCAGTTCTTTTAAATTAAGACTTAAGACTTTTCTTTTTACCACTGCCTTTAACTAGTAGATTGATAACTTACACTGCACTGTAACTTTTACTGTCCTGTTTTCTTTTTCTTTGTTTTTAGATATTAACACTATTTAAAAAGCTTAGAGTGCTCTTTTGTTTCTACCATCTCACACGGCTAATCCTCAGTTAACAGAGCCAAGTAGAATTACAAAAATTAGAGTCCCTGTTTTGTCTGCTGTTAACTTGTTGACAGGGCCCGCTGTCAACCGCTTTTACCAGAATTTGTAGCGTGGACAATCTGGATTTACAGTGACGACTGTATCTAAAGAAGGGTTAGAGTCCCTAAGTGTTAAATGGTTAGAGTCCCCTTAGGGTTAGAGTCCCTAAGTAACTAAAGGGGGGACAGAGTGAGAGATGGGGAATCAAAGGAGTAAAATAAGCAAAGGTGGGAGACCTGCCTGTTTTTATTTTCTATTTAACTTTTAAACTTTTTTTTTATATTTCCCTGTTGCTTTTATGTTTTATGTAAAGCACTTTGAATTACCTTGTTGCTGAAATGTGCTATACAAATAAACTTGCCTTGCCTTCAAATCATTCACTTTTACATGAGGATATTGTCGTGTAAAAATTCAAGACTTGGACCAGATAAGAAAGCTTGAACTCTTACCAACATTTTTATTATCAACAAAAACAGACACCAATTTGACCACAAAAGTTCCACCGGAGTGTGTCAGAGATCGGTGCAAAATAGAGTCCCATTCTGTTACCAGAACAGAGACCCGAAGTCGACATGAAAACCATGTAACGACTGACTTTCACCTCCTTTTGGACCTCCTTGTATAGCTCTGATTCTTGGCTTCATATGATCTCTTGGCTCTCTTTCTTACTGCACCTGGGTCTGGGAAATTCCCTGACTGCCTCCTCTCTGTGTCCTTTGCATGCACTCCGCTTGATCATGCCATTTCAACCATAACCTGACTTTTATGGAATAAACTGGTGTTGTTTGTGCGCCGTGCTAGAAACAGGACATTCTTACTGTGATGGACTATATTGATGTATATTTTGTAATACAATTTCCACAAAATCTGCTTCTACATTTTCCTTTGCAAGTGTTTTTGATGCTGTGTTGCTGTCTCACTGTGCTCCCCCCTCTGCTCCCAAAGCACAAGTGCCTGCTCACACACACACACTCACACACATGTGCTACTGCTGAGCCTGGGCAGTTAGATACAGAAAGGAGCTATAGAGTTTTAACACTGTGATCCTAACTTTACACTATAAAATAATAATTTAAATGATGAAAATGTAGACCACCATTGCTCTAGTAATTAATGATAACAATTTAGGCTATAATGCTCCAAAATAATTCACAACACTCCCTCCTCTGAGGCTGTAAAGCCTCACACTTTATACACCAACACTGTGACCACTGAAAATAGGCGGCCTATTGTATTTGCAGATCTGAAACCTATTCCTCAGACTTGTATACCTTCAAGAAAATACCCAAATTAGTGTTTACACGTTGTGAAATAACCAATAATCATGCGGTGGGCTGTTTCTGTTGCTAACACATTAGAGCAAGTTACAATGACAAGGATTTCCATTACTCCTCTCTCCTTATTACCCTTTAAATGAGTTTCCCTTTAAATGAGCTTAACATATTAAACTACCTATACGTGCTATAATATAGTGAGATATATCTTGTAAATGGTTTACACTCGTGAAACAAATAATATCTTATGCAGTGAGCTGTTCTTTTCTTATATACTTTAGCAAACTAACAATTATAACAACACCTAATGTGTTGAAAGGCACACATCATATATCAAAACAATCACAGGGTGCATAGTGAACTTTCTGTGTAACAATACAGTAACCAGACATAACTGTGTTTCAACAATCAATCATGTGACAGAATGGTGCAAAATGTCCGATAAACATGTATGATGTCCATTTTGAAAGTTGCCTGTTGTACTGTGGAACTCTTTTTGGCACTACAGGTTTCTTGGGGAACAGACTGGGTACCAATTTGAGGGCACTTTGTAGTACAATTTGTAGTTTCAGTCTCGTTCTTCCCTTTGCTGGTTCACTTGGACTCATAGCTGGTAATAGTCAAAGTCGTCTCTGTGGCGGTGCAGGTCGCGCTTGATCTTGCCTGCTGCTGCGTCTGCCTAACGAGGCCTCACAGCGGAGAGTGGCCTCCTCTGGTCTTTGACTGGCTGCGAAGGATTATTAAACTGTATCTTACTATTACCAATAAGTGTTTACCCTTTAATTTCATCTGCTGTGGGCCTCCCAGGACAGCCATTGCACTCACTGCGAGCAAACACTTACTCTCTGGAAACTTTGGAATTTGGAAGGCTTTGACACCTCGAAACAATTTATTGAAAAAACTCAGGAAGCTCCCCTTCTTTTTTATATCAAGGAGCTATTCAACTGAAAAACAAATAACTAACTTCAGTGACTGAATCCATACATGAGAAACTTAAAACTATTCAAATATCAAATAAATTTCCTCACATCCAAAACAAAATTGATGGCTCTAAATCCCTTCTCTAACTTAAATCCTTCACAGATAACACCTCACATTGCTGCCTATCAATCTGTACTACAGATGTCATCATTTTTCTAGTTTTGTTCCGACCAAAAAGTGTCTTCAGCCTGTTATTCTGAACTAAATTCCCTTTATTATCATAATACTTTATTAGGCTGTTTCAACTACACTTTTCTTTACTGTATCCAGCAGTCATTGCCGTTCTTTTACTAATCTGCTTACTGTCAGGCTGTTATTGGTTCAAAAAAATTCCATAACTTCTGTTACTATTAATTCATGAGTAACTTGCTATAACGTACTGTTGTTACATTATAAAGGTGCAACAGATCACAAAACTCTCATATAACTTTTGGTTTAGGGCTGAACTGCTCTCTTTTTCTCTCTCAGCCTGCTGTCCTCCCCCACATGGACACACTCACTCTCACACAGACACAGCTGCACCTCAGCTCCTTCTCTGTGCCTCTCCCATGCTGCTCTCTCTGCTAACGTGAGCAAACTCCTTTTTTTCTCATCCAGTCTTCATTATTCGGGCGTGGACTGCCACTTCAGAAGTTAATTTTGCACATAGCTATATCACAATTCAATCTGAGACTGCATCGAAGTCGTCTTTCACACTATACTATTCCACATTAACTATTTCATCAATATATATTCATTTATCTATTTTCTTTATAACTCCTTCCATCAACTTCTTATACTTTTTATATCGCCATATCAACTCTATTCATCTATTATCCTTAACCTTTATATTAGTTTAATATTAGATCAGTTATTCAACTATCATTATTTTATCCTTTTTATCTAATGGTCTTAAACATGAGGCTTCAAGACTCAAACTCTTAGTATTATTATTTTAGGCCTTAGCACTCGCAGCTATCGACTATATTTTCAGCAATATTTACATGCAATTACGTTTCACTAATACTCTGACTCCTGCCGGTCCCTACCTCGGACAACAATATAAAACGCAAAGGAACCAGAGATGAACACGTGGCAGCAGGACATCATACAGAGGGTGCAGTGAAGGAACAGCGATGTACTGAAACTGTGTATTTACTGAACAGGATAAAAAAGCGGAACATTAAATATTAGAGGGGTGTGATAGGCTACATGAAAAAAGGAGTCTCCCTTTGCTGAGTTGCTTTCCTGTCTGTGGTCGGCTGCTGCAGAGTGTGAATGGAAATTGTAGAGAAATGCAGAACAGTGAGGTGTGGACAGCTACTGTGGTATGTAAATATAAAAAAACACTTATTATTGGAGAGAGTAATAGTACCTTGGTGAAAGTAATATCAACTTTGGTTGATTTAAAGGCAAAATTTAAAGTTATACCTGTGTTCAAGATACATATGGATCAAATACATTTTAAAGTCAACACAAATAAATACAATTCAGTTTGTGAACTTGTCAAAACAAGATATCTGAATTTGCAACATCAGTGATCTTTGACATATTCAAGAATATCAGGAATACTTTATTATGCTATATTATAATAAATTTGATTAAACACTCCCCTAATTGTATTGTTTGCTTCTTCTGTAAAAACAAATGTACAGACTGAAGTCTTGAGTTCATTTCCAGGCAGCAGCACACCCAGCTTGGTCGGTGTTTGTAAGTGGGGAAGTAGGGAAATATCTGGCTCGTTAGCAGCTAGCCATTAGCTATGGTCACCAGCTAGTCATTTAGTACTAGGCAGGTAGTGTACAGGGTGTTTTTAGAGCCTTTTCACTGAAATCAGCTGTAGATGATGGAAACAAGGCTGCTGAGACCATGATAGTGAAACAAAACAGATCTGTAAAGCTGAGGGAAACTGCAGATTCTTTAACTTTAAGTTTTGTTATTCACCTTTCAACTCCTACGGTAATTCATTTCCTTTGACATAAAAGACATGACACTGACTCACACTCTCTGTTGGACGTCTTGTAAAGAGTTCAATTTAAAGAAAGAGAACTGAATGTCTGGTGTTGCAGGGGTCGCACCACATTGTATAACCTTACACATCAAATCATATTATATCAAAAAAACCCACTTTCCTCTGATTTTCTGAAGTGTGCTAACACAATATAAAGATGTCCAGTACCTTGTACAGAGAGAAGGAAGACAACAAATCCACTCGCTGCTGCTGTTAAACTCATAGCTGCTCCTCACGTCTGTTAAATCAGCAGGTAGATCAGATACATGAGAAGTCCTGTATGTCAGTTAGTCACTAAAAACATTTGTAATGAAAAAGGGAGGACGCTGTCTTTGAAGACAGTCTGTCTCTGTGCTTGGTACACTTGTGTTAAAACAGACATTGAGGTGTTAAAAGCCGCCCTGACTTTCTTCCTCTTTACATCATTAATATGCATTGTTGCAAGAAGACGATTCTTACTTTTCCTGAGAAGACAGTTTGAGGGGTGAAAAATTTACATAACATGTTTTAATCACTCCTCTTTTTTAACTTTATACAACAACCCAGGTGCAGTTTCTTTACAGCCCCAAGACACACAGTATGATGATAATTCAATTGTGTAAACTGAAAGTGAAACTCTTGTTTATCTATTTTTTTTACCATTGTGTTAAGAGAGCTAAGCTGTACATTGTTAATAGCTACTGTTGTCTGACAGCTGAGGACTGTAGGTTTTTCCCATTTTTCAGTTTGCGCATCCATGATTCCTTACCTTGCCTCCTGTCATAGGGTACATTTCATCACTCTTAACTACATCCATGTTTCCCTCATTTATGGGTGCTTCTCAAGTCTCTTAATTGCATCCATATTTCTCTCACTTGCGTCTTATCCTTGCAGCTCGCTCCCTCCCACCTTAGATGCATGGAGAGACACGAGGTAAGCGTAATCTTTTCCCCCGCCAGCTTTCTGACAACTCTGATTGGTTTGTTCTCGTTGCCTCTTTTGATTAGGTTGGTTAAAGTTTAGGTTAGGGTGGAGTAAGGTTTAATATTAATGTTTTCATTTTTGGCAATTTACACAATTAGTACTACGAACAAATTCTCAGTTAACGACTTGGCAGTGGCGTGCCAAGCTTCGCCATGACACAGGAAGTTGTTGTAACTTCACTGTACAAGCTAAGATCTGTATCCCGCCCTGAACACATGTACATGCCAACATTCACGCATGGTCATAGCGCCACCTGCTGGCAACAGGAAATTACCTTTAACAAAGCAGCCCCTGCTGCACGTTTTACCTACATGTATGAAATTTCTGTGGCACATGTATCATGTCCAGGCGTACTAAAAAGCCTCCTGGAGCGATGCTCTAAACCCAACAGGAAATTTTGGTTTTAATGGAAATTTTTTGCGATTTACACATGCCGTACTTTAACAAACTCCTCCTAGGGATTTAGTCCGACCGATTTCAGATTTGTGCTGCGCAGTCTAAACCCATTGACGATTAAGAGTTGTGCAAACGATGAGTTTCCGTGGAACGGTGTGCCCGTGGCGTGGTGTCCAAAATCGATGAGACGCCATGAAACAGGAAGTTATTGTAACTTCAGACTACAGTACATACTCACATCTGCACCAAATTTGGAATACATTATAAGAGTCCCGCCCTGAACACATCCATATGCCAATATTCACTCAAAGTCATAGCGACATCTGCTGGCAACAGGAAATTACACATTTTATGCTGTAATGTACTACTCCTAGCAGGTTGGACATATCCATTTCAAAACCGTCCCAGGAAACCCTTAACACATTGATTAGGCCATGTTGCAAACTTGTGAGCTTTCAATTAATGGTTTTCTCAATTAACACGGCTGCCTCACACCCCGACACGCTTCAAGTGCGAGGGCCCGTCCAACGCTTGTAGCTTTAATATTTCTGATGGAACTGGTATTTTAATTCATGTGACTTTATTTCTGTTTGTTTATTTATAGATTGGTTTAGGGGAGAGGGGAAGCCTCCAGATCCTTAGGCCCGTTGTGGGCTGGTCTGCAGGGCTTCCCTTTCTTTTGTTTGTTTTGGTCAGTCCATCAGACGTGTTATTTTGAGTTAAATTTTTACTTCTTTCATGGTTATTTGATAAACTTGTGTTTCTTTGGTACAACTCTTTGACTCTTGATTATGTTTGACGACCTTTGTAACAAGCTTTGGTGGGGGTGGGGGCAGATGTACATGACCACCTGCTGGTCATAATGTAAGTCTTCCTCTTGCCACCAAAACAGCACTGACCAGTGGAGGCATTGACTCCACTGGTTGTGGCCGTCCATGACCCTGTATCCGACTCACAGCTTTTCCTTCCTTGGACCACTTCTGATAAGTACTGACCTCTACAGAACGTCTTGGAGAGTCTGACCTAATCGTCTAGACGTCACAATTTGGCCCTTGTCAAAGTCGCTCAGATCCTTACACTGCCAATTTTTCCTGCTTTTAGCACATCAACTATGAGGACACAATGTTCACCTGCTGCCTGATTTATCCCACCCACTGACAGGTCATAGTAACAAGATAATCAGTGTTATTCATATCACCTGTGAGTGGTCATACTGTTATGGCTGATCTGTGAAGATTTGAACCTGTTTTTGGGCTGAGGTGCACTTTATAACCAAATAAATGGCCCTCTGCAGGAGTGAGAGGAAACTGAAATGATGATCAAACTGCAAAGTTGTTGTGGAAGCTGGCTGTTTATTTCAATCAGCCACTGCAACACATTGAAAATGATACAACTAGCAAAGTGTGACAGAGCTGGGCTTCTGTTTGATTTCAGTGTGTGTAAATATAGACTTTACATGCTGTGAAATAATTAGCTTCAGGTGAAAATAAAGCTTACATTTTACTTAAATCTTTTGCCACATGCTGCTGCTAATGTAAACCAAAATTGGAGTTGAAGGTAAATGTATCCACTTCCCATCATCCACCACAGGCCCTCATTCTACACTGGACTAAAATGCTGGCGTGGACGGAGATCATATTCATTTTAAAATGCACAGTGGTTGCGGGCCTTAGATTCCTCAGGTCTGTTGGCTCTGAGGGGGATTAGCTTAGGTTTAAGATTTATAAATGTCTGTTATGCAAACAACAGGACAATCTTATCAACAACAGTTTACTGGACCATCATGTTTAATACTTCTGTCCAGGTTTTTCATAGAGGACGGTGTGTCGGTCATGCAGGTGCTTTGCTCTTTCGTTAGTAGCGTCACTTTCATATGAGCTTGCTTGTATGCTTTGCCAGCATCCAATCACAAGTGACGAGTACTAGTCAATCACAACACAGTAGGGCGGGACTTGTCAAGAGAAAAAAGCACAATTCAAACTAAGCAAATGAGAGGAGCAGCATATATAATGTGACTGTTAATATAGATTTTTTTTAAAAATTCTCTTGCATACACAGAGACTACGATCCCAATACTCAGTGTTTTGGATAAAAAAAAGCTCTCATCAGTTTGTTTTGTTGGACAAATTAACATCTACATGAAGAAAAAAATAAGGAGAATATGTGTTGCACTGATATCCGTAGAGTTTGTACGCAGCGAGTTGTACTTAGAGGTCACATAGGTCAAATACAAAAACAGAGTTTGATCTCAAATCACCAGAGCAGGAAGTGATTGTTTGTTCTCACAGCAGCAGTGAAAGCCTTTGGTTTGTCTCTGAAAGTATAAATAGACTGTATATATATAAATAGACGGGATTAGTGAAAATTCTGAGTATGTTAAACCTGAGATGAGGGAAACTCTGTGGTGCCTGGTATGCCTGCAAGACAGCCATCGTGTGCAGGTGTGCGACATCCCCAGGCATGAGACGCACATCCCATGGGTATCACCTTCCGTGATGAAGCGCTGACAGGGAAAGACACACTGTCGGAATCGCTTCGACATGATCTGCTTCGTCTCGACTTCAGGTAGGATGCTGGAGCTTCCAAACATAGCCAGAGTGCCTGCTGAATAGAAAGAAGCTAATGTGTCCTGTGTGCCGACGTGCTTATATACCCCTCCGGTTACGCCATCACACACTACCGTTCTAGGAACACCAATAGGATTGGAGTAGATTCATTCATAGTTCAGCCCTGCCACACCCAGAGGCGTTCCCATAGTGTCGTCACAGACGCAGTTTGAGTTCCCTCGAAGGGGAACTCCTGTGTTCACAGGATAAATTGAAAAACCCTCAGTTTCTCTCTAACTCCTCCCCTCCTGTGGAGCCTGAGGTGGCTGTCTGAATGTTTTATTTCCTCAATCATTCTGTTGATATCAAAGCGCATATCTGAACGCATTTACATCTTCCAAAAAAACTTAAAAATCCCGGTTAGATAGGCTATTAGTTTTTTACCCAAACATAATCTTGAACATGATCGCTTTTATGATCAATCTGTCATCGATGTAAGGACAGATCCTCAGCACAGAATAAAATCTATGTCCATCTTTAGGTATAACGCTGCAACTCTGTGGACAGTTGCACTGAAAACACTTACTGTGGATAACATTAATAAAATACGAAGTGAGCAAGATTTTATTAATGTAAAATAGACGACTAAAACTTTAACCTATAGACGCACTTTCCACTGCAAAAAATAATTAGGCTAATAGGCTAACCTGCTGGGTGTGACTGTGACTTTACAATCAAAGGTTCATGAGTAAACTGCGTCTCATATTTGATCTATAGCCTACCTATTTTCTTAATCAGGTAGCTGATTGCCACCAGCATTTAGTTCAGTTAGTTAGTTCGGGTTACAGCTTAATAAACAGCCTTCTTATTTAAAATCGAATGTAATGGGCTGTAGCACTTTATACGCTGTATAGTAATAATGTTAACGCATTGATTCTTCTTCCACTCCTGCGTATTAGAGCCAATCATGGTCCGCGTTGGCACGCATTCATATTTCTAGCTTCCCACGATTAAAATGGAGGATCTGCCTTTATTTACCCGTTGCCATGGTGAATCATAGTATCGGAGCTCCATTGATGATGGCTTTTTTTCATCCTTATGCACGCGCGTCCATCAGCCTCAACATACTCAGAGTTGATTGAACTTATTCTGATCAGCTGTGCTCAGGGATAAGCTCAGAGTTTGTTAAGCCTGCTTTCTGAAACAGGGCCCTGTAGTTCTCTAGCCCTTCCCCCTCCTGCCTTGCAGCTCCAATTGGTGATTGGCAGCAGCTGCCCCTGATTTCCCAATCAGTACCTGGAGGATAAGAGAACAAGGAGAGAGCAGCAATGGGACTCTGTGGCTGGTCTTGTGGTGCCAGTCTGTGTGGCTGCTGACCAGTGGGTCAGATGGCAACTTGGCGGGTGAGTGCGTGGACTGAACGTCTTCTGGAGGCGATGTCATGGCAGCATATGTTAGAATTCCTGTATAAATATATGCTGATGGCCTACAGTTAATTATAAAATGAATCATTAAAGCATTAGAGCTGTTTCATGCTTATTCAGTTTCCATTATTAACTGTAGGGTATTTGTTATAGGCTATTGCCTTTATTTGGTTATTTTATTGGCAACAATTTATTTTAAATGCATATTTCTGCATAATGATTTGGATTATTTTGATCATGCTAATGCGTTACTAATCAATGCAATCCTAAAGGAGTTATAACATACTATGTTTGCACATTGTTGTTGTACAAGACGGCAAACAGTGAAGCTCTTCATTTTCCATCGGGATGCTACACTACTGGAAAAATATGTAATTAAATCACTTATGAAAATGTTTGATTACATCTGAATGTTTTCTGTAAAAAGCTCAGCTATATGTGAATAATCATTTTGTTGCTTTGCGTGTTTTTTTATGTGGAGATGTCTTCCATTTCCAGCTACAGTTGTTTCGTAAAGTTTGATGCTGTTGTGATGCTTTTGATTGTTGTCATGTTTTAATTTGCAGCGCCACCCCTTTGCCTTGCACTGTCATTTTAAAATGGTTAACATTTGAAAACAAAACATTTATGGTAACATCAAATATGGGGAAAATATATATTATCCCAGTTAACAATTGAAGAATGGAAGGCTTGAACTTGAAGTTCAAGTTGTCTATTATATCTATAATGCAAAAATGTAGCATCATGTCATGGCCTACTGGCTAGTCAATTAAGTTCCAAATATTACCAGTTATATTTTTGAAGTTTTAGCCATAGTCTATTAACAAATACATGTAAAAACACACTCAGTGTAATATTTAAATAGGTAAACCCCACAATTAATTTGAGTTTTTGCAGCCTAATAAAAGACAAGTTTCTGGAAAGAAACGCTATTGCAGATTCCATCCACTAGAAGGAGCCATCGCCTTTGTAATGTGCAACAAATACACTAGAATATAAGCAGAAGTTTTGAACTAACTTGAAGTGCTGTAGTTAGTTTTTTCTGATTGCTTAAGCACATTTTTTGTAACTATTGGCTATTTTTGCAAAACTCTACACACAAATAAGAAAACCTTTCACCCAATTATCAAAACATTGTAGTTCTCTTGCAAAAGCGAACACAGTTAGATTAACTCTTCACACCTTAGTAAAAATGGTGTTTTCGTATCAAACAGTAAACACAAGCCATCATCTACTAAGCACACAATGTGCCAACTACACACTGATGGTATGAATACAAAACACATCTGGCGTTTGCTTTCTCTGTGCACAGATGTCAATTGAGGTCATACTTTTGTCATAGTGTCATGTAAACATACAAGGATCCAAACTTCATGTATTTGTTACGGGGTGTGGTGTGTGGACAGAGAGGACCCAAATGCTGCACTCAGGAGGTTTATTGAGGGACGTACAGGCACGGGGAACCAAGGAGACAGGGGGCCAGGGAGCCGGGGAACACAGGGGCCGAGGAAGCGAGGAGAGGTGGGGGGAACAGGGAGGACGCCGTGAGGGGAGTCCGGAGAGGAGTGGGCCAGTGGACGAGCCCAGCCGAACGGAGGACGAGGGTGAGTGTACCTGGGAGGGAGACAGAGAGACAAGGTTAGGGAAGACAACGACAAGGCACAGGGTAAGTGTGAAAAAACAAGAAACATGGAAGCTTGAACACGGAAGTGGCACCAGGTATGGAGCAACGACGATCAAACGAGGATGGTGTGGAGAACCGGGGTTGAAATACAGGCTGGGATGAGGTTGATTACTGGCAGGTGTGGCAGGATGACGAGGTGGATGATGAGTTGCAGGTGCAGGTAGTTGGCTGGGCTCAGGAGCAGAGGGAGAGAGAGCACACGGGGGAGAAAACACAGAGAGGCGGGCAGAGAACAGGAAACCAAGGAAAAAAGCAGAAAAACTGATAAAAAGTAGAAAAAACCAGGACACTCACCGTCAGCCGGGCTGCCACCACAACAGTATTGGTGTTTATTCACACTCATCAAAACCAAGACAAAGTCAGAACACTAAATTGTAATTTCACAAAAGAAAATTGCTATATATGCGATATCCTCCAGTCCAAGGCACCGGGGAAAATATCTCCTTGAATGCCGTATCCAGGCCTGACATGATACCTGGTCAGTATCTCCACATGCCTCCTCCATTGCCTGTAAAAGGGCTACCTGTTGATGAGGATGACGGTCGTACACTTTCCAGCGCCAGGCAGAGAAGAACTCCTCGATGGGATTTAAGAATGGAGAGTATGGAGGGAGGTTGAGTGCCATGAAGAATGGGTGGTCTGTAAACCAGTTGCGGACCAAAGCAGCCCTATGGAAACTAACATTGTCCCATATGATGACATATCAGGCCCATGCGTAGCACTACAGTATGCACTTCCAAATTCAGAACCAATGACACTATAGCTTACCTGCACATAGTCATATCGCAGCTGCTTTACACGTTCTGTGTTTCTCTCGAAAGGAACTAAATTTGCTTCATTCTTATTCTGTGGCGCGCAAGTACACGACTTAGTGCAGAAATGCTTACACTGTGTATAGTTGAAAGATGGTGTCATTATCAATTATGTGCTGCTGTATTTCGCGCAGTCTTATTGCATTATTGGCAATCACCATGTTCACTATATGGGTCTCTTGCTCTGGAGTGAACATTCTTCCTCTGCCCCCAACATGTGGACATCTAGCAATTCTGTAAAGTAACAATTTCAGTATTTTTGCATGTATGGTACTGTTGTGTTTCTCATTAGAGTATGGCAGTGCTACAAAGTACTTACCGATTCTCATTTCGAAATGTCCTAATGATGCTTGCCACAGTGTAGCGGCTCAAATTAGGCTGAACCCGTTGGCCAGCTTCCCTCAGGGTCATCCCATGGTTGATGACATGGTCCACTATTGTAGCTCTGATGTCATCAGTTATTCTATTTCTTACTCTTCTTACCCTTCCTCTTTCCCCTCCTCGTCCTCTTCTTGCTCCTCCTTGTCCTCTTCCTCTAACTTCCTCTAACCCTCTCGCTTCTTCAACTCCACGTCCTCTTCCTCTTCCTCCAGCTTCTTCAACTCCACGTCCTCTTCCTCCAACTTCTTCACCTCCACGTCCTCTTCCTCCAACTTCTTCACCTCCACGTCCTCTGATTCTCACTCTTCTCACTCTTACTGCTCCTTCCATTGTACTCCACACAGACAGCTTACCTGTGGCTTATTTATAGTGCTTAGGCTGATTGCAAAGTGAACTAATTATCTAAAACAGTTTTCACATGTGAAAGTGTGCCAGACAGTTGGCAAAATAGTGTTAATAATAGCAGTGAGTTGTGTTTAAAGTTCTGCAAAAAGAGTGTTGTGCAGTGAATTGCGCCTACAGTTTTGCAAAGTGTGTGTTACAAAATTGTAAACTGAGTGCAAAGCAGTGTTTGTGCTTTTAGTTTTGCAAACTCAGTGAGTGGTTTTGCTATACATATTAATAGTTTCAGAAATTGTGCTACAAGAATCACGATTAGCGCTTAAGCATTCAGAAAAAACTGTAAATGGCACAAACTTTTAATTTGCAGATTATATTGACTATTAACTGAACAAAACCTAATACAACCTTGTTCATAACATTTTGACAGCGTAGGAATTTGTTGTGAATTTTACAGGCTTGTCTTGTCAGAATAGGCCTTGTGCTGCGTGTTTAATCATCATCATGTGGGCATGGCGGTATGTTTGGTTTGTGAGATTGAGTGTGATGTAGTTTTAGTGTATAAACAAGTTCAAAGCAGACCAACGGAAACAGTGATAGCTGCCATTAACTTGGCAAGTTATCTCTACACTTTCCTTGAAGCATCTAGTTTCAGAGACCTTGAACTTTGGCTGAACAATTGCTGCAACTGATGTTCATGAAGTTTTTGTATATGCAAATGTATACTTATTTGTCTATGCTATTGCAAAGGTATTAGCAACATTTTTGAGGTTGTACATAATGATGTGTCCACCAGGGCAAAAGCAACATCCACAATTTCTTTTGCCAGCAACTCTCGCTTGCTTCCAACTTCCTCTGAAGGCCAATGTTCACTCCTTTTGTAGCCTGATGAGCCTTTTGTAGAAATTTGATGATTATTTTACTTTATAGGAGAGAGGTTAAAATTAGATACAACAGTTTTGCCTCATGGACTTCATTGAACACTGGTCAAACTCATTCAAAGATCCTTTTTATTTCACAACCGTAAACGTTTTGTGATTTGGAGGGGAAATATATTGAACATATTTTTCACGCTTCCTTTTGGTTTGAATTACAAAGGACATCATACTAACAAAGCTAAAGTACTGTAAAGTACAAACGTTCTTTTCATTTCAGAAGCTACAGATATGAGAAATGTTCAGTTTAATCAGATTGGAATAAAAACTCCATGTGTAAAGGCTCAAAATGAAACTTCAAAATACATTTGATTTACATCCATTTACAACAGGTATTTTTTTTTTTTTTTTTAATGTTACCAAGTAGTCACTCATCAAGCCAAACAAGGAGTGCGAGAAAGAAAAAGTATTTCCTTACTTCTTACTTACTATTTTTTTTACATGCAAGACGAAGTAAACATGAGAAATGTTTACTTACTAAGTTTTCAAAGCAGATAAATATATACAGCAATACAGACAGCCAATAATGAGCTGAGATGACAAAGCAAAAAAAATACAAATTCAGAGTGGGCATATGAATATTGTATAATATATATAGCAATGTCCTGAAAAGATGGAAGTTTATTATTAGGTACACTGAGATAAAATTAATGCAGTTTAACAACAGTCCTGTAATAATTATTGTTTTAGAGAAGTGTCTAATATTTAATCTACCTGTCCTTCATTACTATAATTGAGGTATAAATGAAATACTTTTGCCTTAATTCTGCATTCTTGGCCCAGTCTGTCCTGAGGAAAAATGAAATGGGGCCACCTGCTGAGTAAAGGAACATAGAAAGTCCATGCATAAATACAGACCACAGATCCATGTTGTCATCACACTCAGTGCGTCTACAAACTCTGCTGTAGAGTGTAGATACATCCTCCACAGATGCTTGACGCCTTGTTCTGTGAAGGAATCAATAATTAAAGGATTTTAAAGAAAAATTGTAAAATACTTACAACATGAACCTAAAACCTAAAAACATGAAAAAGGACAAATGCAAAAGAAAAAAATGAGGACTATATGACACTTTCAAACTTAATGTGTTTTTTTTTAAAATTTTTATTGAAGAGCAACAAAGATTCTCCTGTGTGAAGAGCTGCTCACCCTGCGGCGCTGTTGAAGTTAATGGCTCCAAATCCCTCATCTTCATTTCTGAGGGGCTAAGCTGGGCTGTATTTGGAGTAGAGAGCCTTTTCCTGGTTCTTAGCCAATCGTATAGTTGTATCCCGAGTCTCCAGCCACATAGACAAACAAAAGTGTAACTTCTAGATCCTAGTTATACTTACTGTGATCCTGAGGCTTGATATCAGTCTGGTTTTGGGTTGCAATACTTACTGCTTACCAGCAGAGCTCAATAGTAATGATAATTTACTTAACACCATTATTATTTACAAGATGTTGTACACAGAGCCCCCCCTGTGTTCAGTTAAGTTGTGAACCCTGTGCCAGAAGTATGGCTGGATAAACACTGCTTAATTCATTAGTAAAAGTTTTTCCAAGTCTGTCTTAAAACAGTCTTATGTTTTTATACGTGCCACATTTACACTAAAACAGGTTTTGCTTTCTGAAATGATTCCATCTGAGCAGCCATTAAAAATTCAATTTGATGTGCTTTCAATCTAAGTGATCTGGACAAAATCTGCAGTCCTTATGCTAAATGTATTCAGAGGTTTATCTGAAGCTAATATGAGAGCAAAATTCATACTGAGATTGTAGCGGAGGTTTACCAAAATATCTAAAACAGATTGGGCGGCAGACAAGAGAATAACCTTAATCCTAACCTGTCACTTAAAAACGTTCAGTTAGTAGGATATTAGATAGCCAGATCGCTAGCTACCCTTGCTACAAACATACTTATACCAATAAGAGAAACACCAAACACTAATTCAATTACTCCAAATAAAGCTTATATTCAAATCAAACAATAATCCACCATTTGGTTAGTACTCAAACACAAAATCTTTTCATTTTCCATTAAAGCAACAAAGAACCATTAAAAATATAACATTCATACACAAAATTAAATGCCCACAATTCATATACTAAAGAAACAGACTTCAGATAATCCTCCACCTTGATGAGGCAACACAGTCTCACTCCCTACTCGTCAAATGTCTGACGCATGGTCAAGGCCCTTTGTCGTCGCTTTTTAAAGACTTGGGTAGCCCTTTTGCATCAATTATTGACGTTTAGGGATCCACAGTCAAGTTAGCAACGCTTAGCAACAATAAATATGCAATATCCGGTTACACTTTCAAGATAAAACGTAACGTTTCGATACATTGCCATAATTAAAGTCGTGAAACGTTGCAGTTTCGTTAGGTTTAGGCACAGAAAGTACTTGGTTGGGTTTAGGCAACAAAACTACTTGGTTAAGGTTAGGAAAAGATCATGGTTTGGGTTAAAATAGCTATGTATGTCAATTAAGACTTAAGTTAACTAACGTTAATGTCAATTTACCTCACTTGCCTAAATAAAAACATTTAATGTTTTGTTTCGCACGGGACACAAACCCTGTTCTCCTGCTTCAAGGTCCGGGTTCTGGCCCTCTATCCACCCCAATCACCTCCTTACTTCGTCTTTTCTCTTAAATATCATACTTGCCTTTACCATCAAAAACTGACACAACAGGGCTTCCCTCAATACGTCAAACTATGACGTCAAAGGGATCCCTAGTGCGTCACAAACTGACGATTATGGCTCTTGACCAAGCGTCCATATGTGACGACTTGGGAGTGAGACCGGGTTGGATGAGGAGGTGTGTTCAGGGGGAATCAGGCTGTTAAGTCCATTCAACTCAAAAGGTAGCAGTTCAGACTAGTTCAACTGAGTTCTGTTGTAAGAGGTATGAGTGTGTAGATGTGTGTGGGTGTAGTTCAGTTACATGAAGGGCAGAAGGTAAAGCCCTGCCTAAAGCTGGGGCAGGAGGATAGAGTAGCCTGGAGTTAGACTTAGGTAGACCTAAGGCTCGTGCAAACTACACGACTTTCAGCGTCGGCCGATGGCCGTGCCGTTCACACTACACAACTTGCCGTCTGGTGATGGGAGTCTTGAAGTTGTTGTGGTGTTCACACTACGGGACTGATCAGTGACAGGGGGTCACACACTACACGAGCTGACAACGATGCTGGTCTCCAAACCATGTTTTGTCAAGAAAGCACATGTGAAATGTGAAAAGGGAAATTTCGCAAATCTGAGCACAAAACAGCGGTTGTTTGTTATTATAAAGATAGCAATTATTAGTGTTGTAGTACTCGAGACCGGTCTTGTCTCGGTCTAGGACATTGAGGACTCGGGATTTTCTTTCAAGACCAGTCAAGGTCATAACTTTGGGAATATCAATAAATTACTTGTGCGTTGTCTGATTTATTTGTTAACATCTAACTAACTTTGATTGGATGTAAAATGTATTGCTTCAAATTCAACCAATAACCCTGATTAAAAATGTGTTGTTCCCGTTAACGACAGTCCCTCCTCCCTGCGATGGTAAGCAAAAGAAAAGGAGAGTTGAATAAAGATGCTTACGTTGATTTCAGCTCTTAGTATTTGTATGTGGGTGTTTTTATGGGAATGTGGATCTTTCAGATCAGTTTGAGAAGTACTTATGATCTCGTTGCACATTTTATTGTGTGTCATGTAATGTGGGGAACTGGTCTTGGTCTTGACTCGGTCTCAGCCCCTAAAAGTCTTGTTCTTGTCTCAGTCTCGATAAACTCTGGTCTTGGTCTTGATTTGGTCTCGGTTTGGGCGGTAGCAATTATAAAGACAAAGAATCTGGGTGAAAGAATGGATTAGCAGAGGAAGGTAGAAGGGATTGTCTGACCTACAGAGAGAGCTGGAGGGGAGTAAAAAGTGTTTTGCAGCTGCCTGCTCTCATTGGCTGGATGTTGATGTGGATGTCAAGTCGACCGACTCCTCCAGATATTTGGCATGCTAGAAATCTGGCAGGTGTCGGCGATGTGTCAGAAATGTGTCGGGGAGCTGTTTTGATGCGTCGTTGAGTAGTTCACAAACAAAGCCGGCCCAACTACTAAGTGACAGAGGGCCCCCTGCAGTCACTGCTTGCTAGTGCTGGAAAAAAATCACTGAAAAAAAAAACGTAAAATAATAACATAAAATGAAAGACAGCTCTCTATTTTACGCACCATAATAAGCATCGTGGTTTTTCAATTTAGTTATATACAATGGAAAACCAGCTGCCGTGATGGGTCAGCCGGACCACCCAGCAGCTCCTTACCCTGTGACATCACTCGTTATGCTGGGTCCGTCAGGTTTGATGTCTGACAAGAGAAGATCATATTTGTCTGGACATGTAAAAAGACAACAGAAGAGCCTCAAAGAAGTGAGGAGGCAAGAAGATAAAGGTACATAAGCACACAGGCTCCGTTTTCCTATGTCTGTATTTTTAGATAATCTGAACTAAAGGTCTTACATTAGCCTTAGTTAGCTGCGCTGGTGTTAATAATGCTAATGCTATACTTGCAAACATGCTAACCGCATTCAAACTGCATAACATTGGTATAGTATTAGCATTATACCATACCAGATAGGCCAGGTTTGAACACGGTCATGTAACCCAAGAAGCTGACACTGCTGGTAGGTTATGTGGAGATTTGCCCTTTGATTATATCCAACGAAGGTTAAAATCAAGGGCAACTGGACTTGGTTGAAGATACTGGAAGACGTTTCGTCCCTCATCCAAAGGACTTCTTCAGTTCTGACTGACTGGCAGGGAAACTCAGCTATTTAACCTCAGTGGGGTCTTTGGCCCGGGTCATCGATACTGCTGGTTCGTTAGTGTTCCTTGTTGCTGTGACGACAGTCGTTACAGTCGTTAAGACTACCTGAGAGCAGGCAGAGGGGTTGAAGGAGTGAGAGAGATTCTCATTGGCCTCGTGTCCTACCCCTGGAGCCCCGGGCGTTGGGGGTGCTGTGGGGTTGGTGGCGGCCTTGCCTGATCTGGGGTGGGCTGGGGGGGTTCGGGGCTCCCCTGGCGTGGGGGCCCGCCCTTGGCCTAGGGTTCTGCGGACTCGGGCTTGTGGCCTTTGCTCATTTCTGGGCGGGTGGTGTGTCCCTGGGCCTGGGGGCCCATTGTCTCCTCTCCTCGCCTGGGCCCTCTTCGGCAGAGGTGAGGCTCCCGCTGCTTCCCCCTGCCAGCTCTCTCACGGTGGGGGCATTCGGGAGTCTCTGGGGCGCATGACCGGTGCTGTCGGGGTAGGTTTTGGTGCTCCTCCTTGGGGGTGCTTGACTGGGGGGGGCTGGGCCCCTGTCCGGGGATGAGATCGGCCTCGGGAGCTGCTGTCACTGGCTGCACTGTAGGGAGGGATGCCTCTGGCTGGGCTGGGGGACCGTTGGCCTGGTTCTCCCGCGTTATCACCCCCTGGCGGTAGCGAGCTTCCCGGCACGGCTTTCTGCTGTTCTTCCTTGGGGCGGGGTACAGCTTCCCCCTGGACATGCGGTCTGGGGTCCTTTGGGCTTTGGGGGGTTGCAGGGTGTCCTGGCTTCTGGGGGTGGGGGTCTGCGGTGGGATTGTGGGGCGATTATCGATGCATCTTGATGCATTATACTTTTTCCCTGGGCAGGGTCTCTGGATGGCTGCTGGGCGTTTAGTTTGTGCGTTGGAGTCCGGGGGAGGCATCTCCTCGTTGGCTTGGAGGGACCTGTTTGCGTTCCTGTTTTGCTTCGTTGGCCTCGGATCCGTGCTTCCCCATTTCTCTGTCGGCCAGTTGTTGGACCCCTCTGGATACTGAGGTATATAGTTAGTTTTCGGGATGTGCAGTGTGGGTGCGGGGCAGGCTGTGCGGTTTGTTCTGGGTTTGTGCCTGGAGTTCTCGGCCCTTGATGGGTGGGTGGGTTGTTGGTGGCATGCAGCTGAGCTAGTTGATTTTGCCTCGTTGCTGGTTTGGCTGGTGGTGCATGGCGGCCGGGGGGGCGCGCTGGGCATGGGGGATGTCGGCTGGTGCCGGCGGCCTTAGTTTTTTCCGGCGGTTGGGGGGACGGTGGACTTTTATTGGCGGGTGCACGGTGACCTGTGCGGCGCGTTTGCTGCCGGGCTGGGACTTGCTGCTGGTGTCTCGCTCCGCTGGCTTTCGCTGTCGTGTTGTTCCGTTTGCTCTCTCTCATTTGCCCGACCTCGCACGCGGGATTCGCGGGGGGCTGCTGGGCATGGGTGTTGCCGTGCTCGCGCAGTGTGCGCGTTGGGCTCGTCACTTGTGCATTGGTGTTGATGATTGCGTGGCATTTGGGCATTGTGGTTGTTTGCTGCGCGGCGGCGGGGTGCTGGATGGGGGGGCCACTGGTCTATGTTGTGTCTGCGCCGCGGTCGGTCCGGGCGCTGCTCTTCCTCTTTTGCGTTCCGTCGGCATTACGTTGTCAACTGGCATTTGGGTCGGGGTCTTCTGCGTTTGCATCGCGGTGCATCTGGGAGTCTTTGTTTTTTTTGATTTGATTTATTCTTTTTCTTTCTTCCACCCCTATTGGCTACTGGGGTTCTTGCCTGCCTGTTACAGTCGTGGCGTCCCACTCTCTCTAACAACTACATTCTTTAACAGGCTTATGCGCACACACATGTACACACACACATACAGACACATTCACCCACACGCACACAGACACACACAGACACAAACAAACTTAGGTTGTCCCTGGTAGAATTATTCCTGATGCCTTTCTTTCAGTTACTTATTTAAATTAATTATTATTCCAGCTCTCGTGGCTGTGTTGTGTTGCTTATTTAGTGTGTGTGACTGTTTCTTGTTTTCATTGTTCTTTTAGTTGTCTTAATATGTCATTAATATGTCAGCTGTTTATTGCTGCTGTTCGGCTGGTTGTCTTTTACTATTATTATTATTTTTATTGTTTTTTTTGTTTGTGTTTGTTTGTTGTTGTTTTTCTCCTCCCCAAGCCCCCCTCTCTGTTCTCTTGCAGGTTTCGTTGCTTTCTGCAATTGGTGTTTCCCACAGCTTTTCCCTGTTGTCCCCACCCTCCATCCCCCTTTCCCCCTTCTCTTGCAGGTGTTGTCCTTTCTCTGTGCTGTCTGTTTGTGCCCCCCCATCCCCGTGTCTGCCCCCCTGTCCGGCCCAGTGACAAATCAATACATAATTAAATAAATAATAAAACAGACAAAGGAGTATTTTAATACTCTCTTGTTAAAGTAAAATCTGTCTGGCACAATATGGTATCCAGGTCATTATACTCTATACCAGGCTGCTGGGCAGGACAGGTTTAAAAAAAAAAAAAATAAAATAAAAAAAAGACTACCTGAGACTAAAACTGAACGACCATCGTTGGTATCTTCACCTGAGGCCAATAGGTTATGTTTGTTGAGTTTCCTGGGAAGTGATGAAAGGACAGCATTGTAAGTGGGGGATAAGTGGTGGCGTAGACCCCCTCCCCTGTTCAATGACGGCTTCTCAACCCCGGTGTAGATGGCTTCCTTGACACCTCTTTCAAACCATCCATCTTCTCTTTCTAAAATGTGCACCTGGTGGTCCTCAAACGAGTGTCCTCTGTCCTTCAGATGTAAGTAGACAGCAGAGTCTTGACCTGAGGAGTTGGCCCTTCTGTGTGGAGCCATGCGTTTGTGTAGTGGTGGTTTCCGCACATACAACCACCAAAAACCCTGGTTCACAGCGAAACTCAGGCAGCTTCGTCAGACCAAGGAGGAGGCCTTCAGAAGGGGGGGCAGAGTCTTGTACAACCAGGCCAGCAACACAATGACTAAGGAGGTCAAAGCAGCAAGGAGGAGCTACGCTGAAAAGCTAAGTAACAGCTTTGCAGCCAACGACCCTGCGTCAGTGTGGGGAAGCCTACGGACACTCACAAACTACCAGAGACCATCCCCAACACTGCTGGTACTCAACGACTGGCAGACGAGCTGAATGGTTTCTACTGTAGGTTTGAAAAGCCCAGAGTCATACCTCTCCCCCACTCCAACGCTATCTTCAAACAGTCACCTTCCCCCTCTGACCTCTCACCTGCACTCAAGATCTGTGAAGAGGGCTGCTGTCACTGCCTGCACTGTAGGGAGGGATGCCTCTGGCTGGGCTGGGGGACCGTTGGCCTGGTTCTCCCGCGTTATCGCTCCCTGGAGGCAGGGAGCTTCCCGGCACGGCTTTCTGCTGTTCTTCCTTGGGGCGGGGTACAGCTTCCCCCGGGACATGCGGTCTGGGGTCCTTTTCGCTTTGGGGGGTCGCAGGGTGTCCTGGCTTCTGGGGTGGGGGTCTCTGCGCGGGTTGATCCGATTGCGGTTTGGTGGGCTGCGGTGGGATTGTGGGGCGATTGTCGATGCATCTTGATGCATTATGCTTTTTCCCTGGGCAGGGTCGCTGGATGGCTGCTGGGCGTTTAGTTTGTGCATTGGAGTCCGGGGGAGGCATTCCTCGTTGGCTTGGAGGGACCTGTTTGCGTCCCTGTTTTGCTTTGTTGGCCTCGGATCCGTGCTTCCCCATTTCTCTGTTGGCCAGTTTTTGGATACTCTGGATACTGAGGTATATAGTTATTTTTCGGGATGTGCAGTGTGGGTGTGGGGCAGGGCTGTGCTCCGGTGTGTTCTGGGTTTGTGCCTGGAGTTCTCGGCCCTTGACGGGTGGGTGGTTTGTTGGTGGCATGCAGCTGAGCAAGTTGATTTTGCCTCGTTGCTGGTTTGGCTGGTGTTGCACGGCGGCCGGGGGGCGTGTCGGGCATGGGAGATGTCGGCTGGCGCCAGCGGCCTTAGTTTTTTCCGGCGGTTGGGGGGACAGCGGACATTTATTGGCGGGTGCACGGTGACCTGTGCGGCGCGTTTGCTGCCGGGCTGGGACTTGCTGCTGGTGTTTCTCTCCACTGGCTTTTGCTGTCGTGTTGTTCCGTTTGCTCTCTCTCGTTTGCTCGACCTCGCACGCGGGAGGGGGGCTGCTGGGCATTGGGTGTCGCCGTGCTCGCGCAGTGTGCGCGTTGTGCTCGTCACTTGTGCATTGGTGTTGATGATTAAATGGCATTTGGGCATTTTGGTTGTTCGCTGCGCGGCGGTGGGGTGGTGGGTGGAGGAGGAGCACTGGTCTATGTTGTGTGCGCGCCACGGTTGGTCCGAGCGCTGCTCTTCCGCGGGTTACGCTTTTTTGCATTCCGTCGGCATTACGTTGTCAACGGAGTCTTTGTTTTTTTTTTATTTGATTTATTCTTTTTCTTTCTCCCACCCCTATTGGCTACTGGGGTTCTTGCCTTGCTGTTACAGTCGTGGCGTCCCACTCTCACTAACAACTACATTCTTTAACAGGCTTATGAGCACACACATACAGACACATTCACCCACACGCACACAGACACACACAGACACAAACAAACTTAGGTTGTCCCTGGTAGAATTATTCCTGATGCTTTTCTTTCAGTTACTTAAATTAATTATTATTCCAGCTCTCGTGGCTGTGATGTGTTGCTTATTTAGTGTGTGTGACTGTTTCTTGTTTTCATTGTTCTCTTGTCTTAATATGTCAGCTGTTTATTGCTGCTGTTCGGCTGGTTGTCTTTTACTATTATTATTTTTATTGTTTGTTTTTGTTTGTTGTTGTTGTTTTTCTCCTCCCCAAGCCCCCCTCTCTGTTCTATTGCAGGTTTCGTTGCTTTCTGCAATTGGTGTTTCCCGCAGCTTTTCCCTGTTGTCCCCACCTTCCATCCCCCTTTCCCCCTTCTCTTACAGGTCTTGTCCTTTCTCTGTGCTGTCTGTTTGTGTCCCCCCATCCCTGTGTCTGCCCCCCTGTCTGGCCCGGTGACAAATCAATACATAATTAAACAAATAATAAAACAGACAAAGGAGTATTTTAATACTCTCTTGTTAAAGTAAAATCTGTCTGGCACAATATGGTATCCAGGTCATTGTACTCTATACCAGGCTGCTGGGCCGGACAGGTTTAAAAAAAAAAAAAAAAAAAAAACAAAGATCTGTGAAGAGGACGTGAGCCACCTCTTCCAAAGGCAGAAGATCAGGAAGACTCCTGGACCTGACGGTGTCTCACCATCGTGCCTGAAAATCTGTGCGGACCAGCTGGCCCCCATCTTCAACAGATCACTGGAGCTGTGTGAAGTTCCCTCCTGCTTCAAACGCTCCACAGTCATCCCGGTTCCTAAAAAAACCCTCCATCTCTGGACTGAATGACTACAGGCCTGTCACCCTGACATCTGTAGTCATGAAGTTCTTTGAAAGACTGGTGTTGGCCCACCTGGAGGACATTACAGGCCCTCTGCTGGACCCCCTGCAGTTTGCCTAAAGGGCTAACAGGTTAAGTGGATGATGCTGTCAACTTGGGTCTGCATCACATCCTGCAACACCTCGACTCTCCAGGGACATATGCAAGGATCCTGTTTGTGGACTTCAGCTCGGCGTTCGACACCATCATCCCGGACATCCTCAGCACCAAACTCACCCAGCTCACTGTGCCTCCACCTGACAGTGGATCACAGACTTCCTGACTGACAGGAGTCAGCAGGTGAGGCTGGGGAACATCACATCCAGCACCCGGACTATCAGCACTGGCGCCCCCCAGGGGTGTGTGCTCTCCCCACTGCTCTTCTCCCTCTACACCAACGACTGAACCTCAGGGGACCCAGAGGAAACGAGTGAATTTATAAGGTGTAAATAGAGAAGGCTGCTAGTAGGGAGGGTGATAGATAAAGGAGGATGTGGTTAATTAAGGTGAATAAAGTAGTCAAAGAAGGAAGTGATGCACCATTGAGATGAGTTTTCAGCTGACCGGTGACTCTGCAGTCTGAACAGCATGTTTTTGTTTGTACCTCTGCTCTGTTGTGTGGTGTCTCATCAGCCTCAGGTTGTTGTTGCAAAGACCTCTCCTCACAGGAGAATAAATAAAAGAACTACACACACATTTCTTCAAACAAACATTAATACAATGTTAATAAACTTCTGAGTTGGACAAGTCAAGTGAGTATCTTCCACAATTAGCCTGGAATTTAGTATGGAAACTGGATTTTGTCCTGCATCACTTACATTGAAACTGCTTTAAGAGGGGATCTCTTGAGGGCCAGGAACCACTTACAGTGTACTTTCAATGTAGGGGAGACCGGGTATGGTTGTAACCTGGGGAGAGTTGTAACAACACCAATTCCACCAAATACAGATAAGATAGGTTAGGTGATCATTTCACTATTTACCTACTTCCTCCCAGATCAGGCATGGTGGTTATCAAGTTTGCATTCAGAATATGTAGAGAAAAAACTGATTTTGAGGTAAGAAAGTACATTTTTTGACCAAGACTATTTTTTGTTTAGTATCTATACTATTGCAGATGGAATTGTTTGACTACCACTATGGTAATACCGCTAGCTAAACATTGGCTAACAGGGGTGGGATGGGTTGTAACACTTCTTAAAGTGTTACAACCATCCTCTATACAAAAAACTAGGGACTTTCTTTGATTTTAATATTTTTCAGAGTGCCCTTTGCAGTCTGGACCCACCAAACCAGCACTCCAGGGTTACCAGAATTAATTTGTCAGCACTGTGACCAGTACTCCCCATTCACATGCTGTACACATGTGGTCGTCACTCGACTTTTTCCATACTCTGTCTCCGCCCGTGGAAAGGGTAGAAAAGTGTATGGGCAGCTTGTGAGAAGTGCCTGTGTGCAAAAGTCCTGGTACGCCAAAGAGTGAAATATAGAAGTGCTGGTATACGTACCGGTGAATACCGGCCCACTGCAAGCACTGACTGTGACTCAGAATATAAGAATATACGCACATTGACACACACACACACACACCTATTTTTAGTTAGACATAAGGATTTACAGATATGTTCTTTAATTTGGAACATTTTAGTAGTATTTATTAAGTATACTTTTAAGTAAGTTTATTCTCTAGATAAATTTATATACACATACTGTTCATGCACATGAGTCATCAGACAAAGTCTGTTACAGCAAGAGTGAAACATTGTTCTTTGAAATCACTACCTGTTTTTGAAGCTTATCATATAGTGTAGCATCCATTTTTGATTCTTTTGTGTGATTGTTACAGCTTACCCCAGCATATGGGGTAGGTTGTAACAAGGGAACAATGCATTTGACATCAACTCATGAGGTCTTTCATATTCTTGTAGAGGATTGAATTGGTGACATTTGTAGTGAACATGTGTGTACTTGGTATAGAAATTTGAGAACTCTAGCTAAAAAATTCTGTGAGTTATAGTTACTGAAGCAAAAAGTGTTATAAACATACCCGGTCTCCCCTACATACTGTATGAGCATGTGACTATTGCTTTGTGACCGACTTGATACTGACAAATGTGAACCCTTCCTTTAAGATGAATAGTAAATTGAATCACAGAGAAACTGATCTGCTCACCTAATCCATATGAAGACAGAGAGAAGAAGTATGAAGACCAGAACAACAGCAATGACTGATAGAACAACCGGAAATTCAATTCAATGAACCTGGAAAATAACAATCAAGCACAAACACTGGAAAAGTTACAGGAATGTTTGGGTCCAATAGTGAAGATAACTGGACACAAATAATGGTTTAAGTGTGTTTTTTGGGATTGGTTTTGTCAAAGGGTAAAAATAATCTCACCAGAGGGACTCATTGACACACAGGGAAGATCTGGATCATCTGTAGTAGAACATGTAGAGAAATACAACAGTTTTTAGGCAACCAAAGAGGAACATTTATAACTTATGAAATGGATATGTTATAATTTATCTGATCTCTGTCTACTAATGCTCCACTTGATAAGCTGTGCTGCAGGTTCCTAACATAGTGAGGGAGAAAATGTGTAGTGACTAATTGTGATATTTAGTGAAATTACAGCTAACATATTTTCAAGATCAGAATGGGCAAGACAGGCATTTGCATGGTGAAGAACCCCTTAAAGCTGTAAACTTTGAAACCATGAAAATATTTAAAACGCATCAACACAGAACAGAAAGCCAGTCTATATCCAGCCTGGTATCATGAAAAGGCGTATGAATAACATGTCGATTTCATAAGTAATTTGGCGTGGTATTCCAATGCATTATTTGCATGTCATTTTATACCTACTGTCACAGGTAAAATCAGCGTGTGTGGGATATAAATAGCCATGAAAGTCTGACACTAAGGTGGTGGCAGGGTGGTTAGGTGGATAGTTACGTTATGTTACGTAATTTACAATGATACATCGTTGCTTATGTTAGTTACTTAGTTACTTATTCTGTTAGATACGTTAAAGTTTAAGTAGCTAGATAGCTAACAATGCTAGCATTGACATCCTCCCCAATGTACTTTACTGCTAACCTTAACCATCATTGATTATATATGCATGTCGACTGGTTAACCCTACAGCTGCGCAGATAGGGTTTACCTCCTTTGTGTTGCTTAGGTCTATAGGGACTGAATAGCATAAAATAACACACGAAAAGCTTAAAATGACATGGCACGCCAAAATGTCTTTAAAGGTGGCGTGCTATTTTTATGCCATTCCATGATATCACGTTGCAGTAGTCTCAGTCATGCTAACTGAGTGGGTATCTTTGTCCTGGTAGTTGTGTAGGTTTATTACCAGCGTTGTGTCTCAGTAAGAAACCAACAGACTATCAGAACATGTCACTCTCAGATAGTATAACTATTTTCTTCTCCTTTGCTGGAACTTGCAGTCTGTGGATACAGGCTACTGGTGCAATCTAAATGATACACTCTGCTAAATAACATGTAAAAAATAATGTTTTGGTTTTATCTCTATGGTTTGCATATGAAACGCTATGGGACCGAATCACAGAGTGCTGATCCTTAAGCTGTCCAGGTTTGACTCCTGCTGGTGGAAAGTGACAGCACAATAACACGTCTTTAATCATTTGTCTCTATATACAGGATGCTGATTGTGTTCATGTAATCAGTTAATCACATGCAAAATTCTCTTCGTTAGGATCACAGTACCTGTGACAGTCAGAGTTGTACCAGGTAAACTACTCCTCCATTCAAAGCTTCCTGCTGTGAATTTGAAGTGATACTCAGCTGAGTCGCTCTCTCTCAGGTCAGTGATTCTCAGAGTGGAGCGTCCTCTCTCTGTTTCAAGGACCTGAACACGACCTGCATACTGGGAGTCTTCACTAAGGTCCTCAGGCTGTGAGGGATTCTGCCACTGAAGACTACGTTCAGGACTGAACCAGAATTTAGATCTGATAGTTTCATAACTGTTGTAAGTACAAGAAATGTCCACTGATGATCCTTTGAAGGCACAGATGCTTCTGTCAGTGTAAGTCACTCTGTTGCAGATTTGACCGCGAATACCTGAAAGATAAAACAGTTTAAGACCATCTTTAAACCAGATCTGGTGAGGAGTCACAATGAGGGTCTCTTTATTTAAAATACATGTAGTGATTCGGCTCCACCAGATGGTGTTATGTTAGTGGAAGATTGTGGAGTAAACTCACACACTGAAGGAGAGGGGAAACCCTCCAGTCCTTTCACAGCACAGGAATAACTGTCTGCAGAATCAAAGTAGCCTGAATAAGAAGATGTTTCTTTCTGAATTTTCTGTCCATTCTTGTACCAGATGTAGGAAGGACGATCAGGCAGACGACAGCTGCTGTGACAAAGCAGCTCTGCCTCAGTAGTAATCATGCCAACGTTTGGTCTGCTAACCTGCACCTGGAGATCTGGATTTGTGAAGAAGGAACAGGAACATTATTTTAGACCATAAATACACATGTGCAATGCAACATATTTATATAATTATTTAAAATCAGATGAACGTTACCTGTGACAGACAAAGTGACTCCAGGTGAACCAGTAAATCTTCCACCTGGTTGGTTTGTTATGAACATGAACTTGTACTGAGCTGAGTCGCTCTCTCTCAGGTCTGTGATTCTCAGAGTGCAGATGTTGTCAGAACAACTGTACTGCAAACGACCTGCGTACTCTGAGTCTGTTCTCAGATCCACAGGTACATCTCCATTCATCTGAGTAAACCAGAACGATTCCTGTCTATGAAGATTCTCAGTCAGAATGTTTCCTGAACTGTAGTATCACGGTCATTTATTCTGGATGGGTATGTGTAGGTGCAGCTTATTTCCACTGTTGATCCTTTTAAGGCACAGATCTGAGTAGAGGTGTAAGTCACTCCCCAGCCATTCTGAGCCTGTATCACTGTAACACAGAGCACATCAGAAACTGCAGTCAGACTCAACAACACCAGGACACAGACTTTCATTTGTAGTGGAGGTGCTTCAGTGTGTGAGGCTACATTTCCCAAAACTACTTTGACTCTCATGCCATCCCACCTTAAAGCAAGAGTGTGGAAATTTTACATATAAATGAACATTACATTCAAGACATTTCAGAAGAAGTTCACACAATGACTGAGCCTATCACAGCTAAGTAAATCTGTCTGCACTTGCAGTTTACCAGAGTTTTATAAATCTGGTGTCTATGACAACATTACTGCTCTGGGGAACCGGCAGTGACGCGTTTCATGCCAACCAGCCATGATCGGTTTGATAGAGCTGAATGTGGGAGCAACAGCAGCAACTCAGTGTGGCAGAGCCTGTATATACACTCACCTAAAGGATTATTAGGAACACATGTTCAATTTCTCATTAATGCAATTATCTAATCAACCAATCACATGGCAGTTGCTTCAATGCATTTAGGGGTGTGGTCCTGGTCAAGACAATCTCCTGAACTCCAAACTGAATGTCAGAATGGGAAAGAAAGGTGATTTAAGCAATTTTGAGCGTGGCATGGTTGTTGGTACAATTTGCAAGAGCTCACCAAAATTGGACAGTTGAAGACAGGAAAAATGTTGCCTGGTCTGATGAGTCTCGATTTCTGTTGAGACATTCAGATGGTAGAGTCAGAATTTGGCGTAAACAGAATGAGAACATGGATCCATCATGCCTTGTTACCACTGTGCAGGCTGCTGGTGGTGGTGTAATGGTGTGGGGGATGTTTTCTTGGCACACTTTAGGCCCCTTAGTGCCAATTGGGCATGGTTTAAATGCCACGGCCTACCTGAGCATTGTTTCTGACCATGTCCATCCCTTTATGGCCACCATGTACCCATCCTCTGATGGCTACTTCCAGCAGGATAATGCACCATGTCACAAAGCTCGAATCATTTCAAATTGGTTTCTTGAACATGACAATGAGTTCACTGAACTAAAATGGCCCCCACAGTCACCAGATCTCAACCCAATAGAGCATCTTTGGGATGTGGTGGAACGGGAGCTTCGTGCCCTGGATGTGCATCCCACAAATCTCCATCAACTGCAAGATGCTATCCATCAATATGGGCCAACATTTCTAAAGAATGCTTTCAGCACCTTGTTGAATCAATGCCACGTAGAATTAAGGCAGTTCTGAAGGCGAAAGGGGGTCAAACACAGTATTAGTATGGTGTTACTAATAATCCTTTAGGTGAGTGTATTTACTGTATGTCAGAAGTGTTAAAACTTTTAAGTCAGTGTGAGAAAAATAATCTCCATGTTCTGTAATGGAAATTTCATGAGAACCATCTTTAAAACACTGCCATGTAAATAATCTCACCAGCCTCTTGGGTATGGGGTCAATGGAAGGTAAATGTGTGTGATGCTTTAACGTATGTCCAGAGGGGTCAGGACTTTAAGTGGTTCACCACATGTACCTTGGACATGGGTGTCTTTCTATAGATCCCCTAGGGAACACTGAAAGACACCATGTTCCTTTGATGAGATAGTACTCCGACCCTGAGACAAGATAAAAGCTGCATGAGCTGTTACACTGCAGCTCACTCGGACGATACTCTCTGATGTGTATGTGTCCCTGTGAGTTCCTTCTGCAGAAGACTTCAATAAAATCCACAGAAAGACAAGTGTTTGCCTGAGCCGTTTATTCAAACACACTTCTCCCACCACAATTTTGGCGTTGTCGGCTCGTCACATGCGTGAGAGGACTCGGACACTCGGAGCTGCAGGTGAAAAACTGTACGGCCGGAGTTGAGACTCTGGGACTTCAAACCTCCCCTCCAAAATATGGGTGAGACGTTGAGGGCCTGACGCCTGAGTGTCTGAGGCTCTCACTGCTGTCATCCACAACGAACCTGGTGGCTGGCAACACTCTCTTTTTGGTGAGTAGACTATTCAAGTGGAACGATTCTCGCTACCTCTCAGGGTGAGCGTGACAGACGTGTCAGCAGGGCAGGCCTGTGGCCGTTGTGTGAATCGGGAAAGCTTTGTGTTAAAGGTACTATAGTCAAGAAATCACTGGGGGGCAGTGGATTTCTTGTAGGTCATCAGTTCTTTTGGGTCTGGGACCCACAGTAAAGTAGGGGTGTGTGAGTCATAAGACTCCAATAAAATTGATGGAAAAAAAAAAATATATATATATATTTATTTTTAAATAATTTTTTTAAAATTATTTTTCTTAGGGTTGCTACTCTAGTGGAATACAAAGTAATTATACAGTATTGTTGGATGCTGAATGTGTTTACTACAGATTGTAGCAGGTCTAAACTACATCTGAATTTTAATACATTTATGAGAATACCCAATTATGAATTTTAATATTCAGAAAATATTAATCTATAAATCTCTTGTTTCGCGGGGCAACACCGGAGTTGTTATTAACCTAGAGTCTCCGGACCTCTAGGTAGCTTTTAATAATTATACAATTATTAACCAGTGATCAGTTCAATTATCTTAAATCAATCAGTCAGTCTCATATCTAAAGGGTCAATTCTCTTGGCAGGGACGTAGAAATATGCAACACACACAATTCCTTGGTTACAGTGAATTTATTAACTAACTAAGGTGATATAGAAAGGTGGTTAAATACATCAGAGAAATAAACAATGAGAATGGAGGTTTGATTGTGGGAAGCATTTGACTCATACGGCAGAGGAGAACTAATTAAAGTAAGGTATGAGTTTTAAGAGTTAGAAAGACAATATTAACACTATGGGACATCCCTGACCACAGAATGCTTTGTTTTGGTCTTACTGCTTGTCGGCAGCCTGCAGTCTTACTGCTTGTCCCACGCTAGCTGCCCGATCCTGGCTTTTTGCTAGGGATTCTCCGGGGTTCTCCGTGTCTGATTGAAGAAAAACCCTCAAGGGTTGGCCGTCCTCCGTCTGGCAATTCAGCTGTTCTTCAGGTGTCCTTCGTTGCTGCTGGCGAGACCACGTGGTTTGGTCTGACCTCAGTGAAGTTGGCTCAACGGAAAAGCTTAAAAAGAACTTTGTCGTTCTTGAATTAAACTAGTATAACTTAACGGACTAATAACTTAACAAAACAAAAGAAAGAAAATAAAACAAGTAAAGTTCCTGGAACTGAGGGAAACTGAAGTCGCTGCACTTCGTGTGTGTAGCTTCAAGCGAAACAAAGACTTTGTTGCACTGGTCGAATTCTTAGGGCGTTGCCGGGAGAGGAGCACGCTGGGCGCGTGCCGAAGTGCCGTTGAAGAGCCCAGAACAAACCGGCAGAGGAGGGTGGCAGAAAGCAAGGGAGGAAGAGTGCGAGCGACGTCGTGTGTCATTCTTTTGTTGTCTGTCGTGTGTCGTTCTTTTGTTGTCTGGGGCATGGTTCCCCAGAGGGCACTGCTTTGTTTCCCGCAGGGCGGGCCGTTTCCAGTTTCCCGAGGGACTGTCTTTCTAAACTTTTAATATGTCTATAAAAGGAAAAGAAAATCTATTTGCGCGTATTATAATCAAATATTTTCCCACAATCAAACCTCAATGATCAAATAGTTGTAATTTTAAGCATTTGGTAACAGGAAACAATTGTCAGTGAATAGACCTTAAAAGGTTAGCGTTTCAGAATGATGGCATGTAATACTTATTTCGTCCACTTGGGGGAGCTCAGGTTACATGACGACAGCTTAGATTAATCTAAAACAATCTTCTCAGGAGCTGGAAAATGTATTTATTTAGCCTTAAATTCAAGCTGGTAATTAATAGCGTATAGTATGACATTTCTTTTATCATCATTTCTAAAGGAATTGTGTGAGAAAATTGTGAACAAGCATTGATTAAGGAGTGTCCTTAACCTTGCTGAAAATTAAAACACTGCAAAAGTAACTTATTTAGATTCTTTTCAGCAATAATAATAGATAGGAACAACATGGTGACATAACTACTCAAATAGAGGCAGCGCCACTACTAACTTAGCAAGGATTATTATTTGAAGAGAACAGTTTATAATGAAACATCGTTTTAGCTCAAGAAGGCAGGAGTTGTGTCCCCTTTTTGCATATCCTGGCTTATCACGTTTGCACGTCAATCTTTGTTTGCATAAGGGAGTTCAGGTCTGTGTCTCTGGTGTCCTGGAGTTCCTCATCTAGGCGTGAAAAAGAGTCTCTTTGATGAGGTAATGAAACGCAGAGCAAGGACAGTTGCCACGGTTATGTGTGTGTGTGTGTGGGGGGGGGGGCAGTTTAGGGTTTCCTGCCCCCTTTTAAGAAGAGTTCTGATGGGCTGTTCAACACTAATCGCTGGTTAATGTCCCTTTTGTCAGTTTAACAGTCAAGCACCACGTTATCAGGCTCCGGAATCAAAGGTGCCAGTTTTACGATCAGGCTGCTCAGGAATATCACTTAGGGAAAGTAACCCTTCAATAATGAATTCTCCTAATATTAATTACATGATTGCTAATTATGGTTTGGGCAGTATTGACCAGCTGGACATGTGGGCTAAGCAGTGTGGTTCAGCCTGAGACAGTTAGACACTCTGAGGTTACAATTAGAGAAAAAGGAGAGGGAGAGAAAAACCTTTAAAGCAAACTGGGCTGCATATTCAGCATGGCTGAGAGAGGCGAGCCGCAGGGATAGAAAATTACAGTCAGGGACCGTCCCCTCTAACAATTCTGCATCTCACTGTGTCAAACCCTGCTCCACGTACCGACCAACCTGCAGCTGGAGCGGCAGCAGCAGCAGCTCAGCCACTGTCAGGAGGACAGACAGTGGAGGAGAAACCTGCTGTTAAAAACATTTGAGCTAGCAACAGCAGCCGCAGCTGTGGGAGGGGGGACAACCCGTGGCTGATCTGATGCTTGTTACATCTGCAAAAAGGACGGACATTGGGCCCGAAACTGCCCAGAGGCTAACAAAGGACAGGTGGCTGATTGACTAGCAGGGGGGAAACCGAGGCCAGGGAAAACTCTGGTAGAAAGGTTCACAGCACCTTTAACTTGCAGTGAGGAGATTGAAAAGCATTTCAAACATTCTTTTTTGCGGTCAGACCATTGCCCCGTGATTCTCCTCGCTCGAGATTTGATGTGTTTGTTGGGCATAATTCTGATTTCCACTCACAATGGGGTTGTGGTGGCCAGAACTTCTCAGATGGCATCACAGTTTGTTAAACAGAGTCAAAGGGAGTTGCTATATGATTATCAATGGAAAATGCCAGAGGCAGCAGTTAACTCAGTTAATCATTCCTTAATCACGGAAGTCAAGACACTTTTCAATAACACAGACACTTCATGTCCCCACAAGAACTAGGCTGCAGGTCACACATACATCTTGGTGCTGATACGACCTTTGAAAAGGAATGGTTCAGAAAACATAAAGATAAGAACACACTGACACTGAACTGGTTGTATTGGAGCAATAACACATGTGCTGTTTCAGTTGCAGTGAATGACCCACACTGCTCTGTTTCAGATCCCTGACTCAGTTCCTCATGCCCCTCTGGTCAAAGCTAAACATGACAGGTGGGAGGATTTGGGACCCTGGGTGAAAAACATGCAGTGAAGCCGGTGGGTGGGGAAAGACATCAGATCAAAATGTTGACTTTAACAGTCGACTACAGGTATATTGTAAAATATTTTCATTGTAGTGAATGAAGGAAGAACTGTTCCAGAAACAGATTTTCTGATGTCAAATTTGATAACCATGAGGAAAAAAATAAAGTCATGACAAACAACTCTTTGTGAAAGACATCTCTAGATTTAAATCCTTCCTGATGATGACTATGAAGCTAGCAGATCCAACCTGCAGTCTGTGTCTGAATGATATTGTTTTGGGTCATGTGATCACTGCAAAAGGGAAAAAGCCCTCTCACCCCAAAGCAAATTGAAGCAATTCAGACAAAATGAGAGAAAGAAACAGGTACATTAACTTTGTAGGGATGACAGTGCTGGCCAAGTTTATTAATGGACCAAATCCATGACAACCCAGAGTTGAGACCAGGAGGCAGAGTCACAGTCTAACACACTTCTCTGCCCTTCTTTTTCAGCAGTTACCCACCCAAAACCCTACGCAGAGTCGCAGTCTAACACACTTCTCTGCTCCTCCATTTCAGGAGTTACTTAGTGAAAATCCTATAGTGACGGTGTCTGTCCCCCGACCATTGAAATTATTTAAAAAGGTAAACAGAAGAGGAGCTGTGCATAAAAACCTCATAAAAATTAAAACCATAAGAGCAATAGTGCAAACGAATAGGAGAGTTAAATGTGGACTCTTAAACATCAGATCTCTCTCTTCTAAAGGTGTACTAGTAAATGAACTAATATCAGATTATCATATTGATTTATTTTGTCTTACTGAAACCTGGCTGGGTGATGGAGAATATGTTAGCCTAAATGAATCCACCCCTCCCAATCATATTAATACTCACATTCCTCGAGGTACAGGCCGAGGAGGTGGAGTTGCAGCTATCTTCGACTCTAACCTATTAATCAGCTCTAAACCTAAACCAAACTATAACTCATTTGAAAGCCTTGTTCTTAGTCTTTCGCACCCAAGCTGGAAATCACTGCAAACAATTCTCTTCGTTATAGTGTACCGAGCACCTGGCCCATACTCTGAATTCTTATCTGAATTTGCAGAGTTTTTGTCAACTTTAGTCCTTAAAACGGACAAAGTTATTATTGTAGGGGATTTTAATATTCATGTGGACGTTGAGAATGACAGCTTTAGTACTGCGTTTATCTCTGTTAGATTCCATTGGCTTCTCAGAGTGTTCATGAACCGACTCACTGTTTTAACCACACCCTCGACCTTGTTTTGGTGTATGGTATTGAAATTGAACATTTAGTGATGTTCCCACAGAATCCCTCTTTATCCGACCACTGTTTGATAACTTTTGAGTTTGTATTGCTGAACTACACGCCATTGGGCAAAAATTTCTATACAAGACGTCTGTCTGATAGTGCTGGAGCTAAATTTAAGGATGCGATTCCATCAGCTCTAAATACATTATCAAGTCACAAAGTAACGGAGGACTCCTATGCTAATTTCAGTCCCTCCCAAATCGATCGTCTTGTTGATAGTGCTGCAGGCTCGCTGCGAATGACACTGGACTCTGTAGCCCCTCTAAAAAAGAAAATACTAAAACAAAGACTGTTAGCTCCATGGTATAATACTGAAACTCGCAAATTAAAGCAAATATCGCGGAAACTTGAGAGGAATTGGCGTTCCACCAAAGTGGAAAATTCTCGTTTGATTTGGCAAGATAGTCTTAAAACTTATAGGAAGGCCCTCCGTAATGCTAGAGCAGCGTACTACTCGTCATTAATAGAGGAAAATAGGAACAACCCCAAGTTTCTTTTCAGCACTGTAGCCAGGCTGACAGAGAGTCACAGCTCTATTGAGCCAAGTATTCCCATAGCTCTCAGTAGTTACGACTTCATGAGCTTCTTTAATGATAAAATTCTAGCTATTAGAGACAAAATTGGCACCGACTTATCTCTTAACTCAGGAACCTTAGAAACAGCTGTAGAACCAGATACATGTTTAGACTGTTTTGCTTCACTCAATCTTTACCAACTAACTTCAATAATTTCTTCATCAAACCATCAACCTGCCTCTTAGACCCCATCCCGACTAGGTTGCTTAAAGATGTTTTACCCTTAGTCAGCACCTCTATACTAGATATGATCAATCTATCTCTATCAACAGGCTATGTACCACAGTACTTTAAAGTAGCTGTAATTAAACCTCTTCTGAAAAAGCCCAAACTTGATCCGGATGTTTTAGTCAACTATAGACCTATATCTAACCTTCCATTTCTCTCCAAGGTTCTGGAGAAAGCAGTTGCTAAACAGCTGTGTGACTTTCTACAGAGAATAGTTTATTTGAGGATTTTCAGTCAGGATTTAGAGCTCATCATAGCACAGAGACAGCACTGGTGAAAATTACTAACGACCTCCTTATTGCATCAGACAAAGGACTTGTCTCTGTACTGGTTTTATTAGATCTTAGTGCTGCATTTGATACCATTGACCATCAGATCCTATTGCAGAGACTGGAATATTTCATTGGTATTAAAGGAACCGCTCTAAGCTGGTTTAAGTCCTATTTATCAGATCGATTTCAGTTTGCACATGTTAACGATGAGTCCTCCATGCATGCCAAAGTTAGTCATGGAGTTCCTCAAGGATCTGTCCTCGGACCAATCCTCTTCACTTTATATATGCTTCCCTTAGGCAATATTATCGGGAAACATTCCATAAGCTTTCATTGTTATGCAGATGATACTCAGTTATATATATCGATCAAGCCAGATGAAACTCAGTTAGCTAAACTTCAAATGTGCCTTAAACTCAGATAAAACTGAAGTTATTGCTCTGGGGCCTAAGCACCTCCGTGATGCATTATCTAAAGATATAGTTTCCCTGGATGGCATCGCCCTGGCCTCCAGCACCACTGTGAGGAATCTTGGAGTTATCTTTGATCAGGACATGTCGTTTAAGTCTCACATTAAGCAAATTTCAAGGACCGCCTTTTTTCACCTACGTAATATTGCGAAAATCAGGAACATCCTGTCTAAAAATGATGCAGAAAAACTAGTCCATGCATTTGTTACTTCTAGGCTGGATTACTGCAATTCCTTATTATCAGGCTGCTCGAAAAAGTCCGTTAAGACTCTTCAGCTGATTCAGAATGCGGCAGCACGTGTTCTGACAGGAACCAGGAAAAGAGATCACATTTCTCCTGTTTTAGCTTCTTTGCATTGGCTTCCAGTAAAATCCAGAATAGAATTTAAAATCATTCTTCTTACCTACAAAGCTCTTAATGGTCAGGCACCATCTTATCTTAAAGAGCTCATAGTACCTTACTACCCCACCAGAGCACTTCGCTCCCAGAATGCAGGGTTACTTGTGGTTCCTAGAGTCTCCAAAAGTAGACTAGGAGCCAGAGCGTTCAGCTATCAAGCTCCTCTCCTGTGGAACCAGGTTCCAGTTTGGGTTCAGGAGGCAGACACCATCTCCACATTTAAGAGTAGGCTTAAGACTTTCCTCTTTGATAAAGCTTATAGTTAGGGCTGGCCCAGGTTAGTCCTGAACCATCCCTTAGTTATGCTGCTATAGGCCTAGACTGCCGGGGGATTTCCTATGATGCACTGAGCTCCTCTCTCCCTACTTTCTCTCCCTCTGTATGCAACCTCATCCCATTATTGCATGTTACTAACAACTTCTCACTTCCTGCAGGTTTTCTGGCTCTGGAGCTGTGGAGTCTGGATCTGTGGCCGCGGGTCACCTGCTGCCCCCGTGTTCCTGCTCGGCACCCTCTGCTACAACAACTATTGTTACTAGTCCTATTGTTATTATTGTCATTATAAATCATTAACATTACGATTGTTATCATTAACACTACTATAAATATCTGTACCATTTTTCATTTAGTCTATAGCAACATCACCTTTACTGTCTGTACCTCTGTGTGTATATTGTCTAGGCTCTCTCTCTCCCTTTGGCAGTTGGCCGCCCACCCTGAGCCATGGTTCTGCTCGAGGTTTCTGCCTCTTAAAAGGAAGTTTTTCCTTGCCTCTGTCGCCTAGTGCTGCTCTTGGTGGGAACTGTTGGGCTTCTGTAAATAGCATCATAGAGTATGGTCTAGACCTGCTCTTTTATGAAAAGCGCTGTGAGATAACCGTTGTTGTGATTTGGCGCTATATAAATAAAATTGAATTGAACAGTGCTCACATTAAGGCACCATGGGCAGAAACCGCACATGTGGAAGACCTGAGATTTTTTGTTGATTTAAAACTAGCTCTTCAGTCTCCACCGACCCTGGGTCGACTGTAACAAACCTTTCACCCAGACTGTTGACATGACCTCAGTACTACTACAAAACCATGGGGGACAACTGGGACCTGGAGCTTATTTTTCATCCAAACTGGACTCTGTTGCAGCAGGGCTGCCAAACTGCCTGAGAGCTGTGGCAGCTGCTGAAAAAGCAGCCATGGCATCACGTGACATTGTGGGTTATTCAGACTTGACATTGTTGGTCACGCATGCTGTGTTGATGATTTTGCTTGAACAAAAAACATCATATCTCCACAGCCAGGTGGCTGAGATACAACACCGTGTTGCTTGATATATCTAACATCACTGTTCAGAGATGCACTGTACTAAATCAGGCTACTCTCCTCCCAACTCCAGGTGAAGGGCAGCCGCATGATTGTGTTGCAGTCAACAGAAGCCTGCTCTCCGAGGGCAGACTTGCAGGAGACTCCTCTAACAAACCCAGACATGGAGTTGTTTGTGGACGGCTCAGCATCACGTGATCCAGCAACTTGTAAAAATCAAGCAGGTTTTGCAGTAACAACTTTGCATGAGACTATTTTGGCCAAAACGCTTCCTTCAAACTATTCTGCACAAGCAGCAGAGCTAGTTGCACTGACAGAAGCATGTAAATATGCAAAGGACAGGAAGTTTTTAACATCCACAGGGAAACCTATTGCTCATCACAAACTGGTTGCTGACCTACTTGATGTTGTGCTGTTGCCCAAAATGATTGCTGTGTGTAAATGTGACGCTCACACTAACAAACTTGATCCTATCTCACAGGGGAATGCCAGAGCTGACCTTGCAGCAAAGGCTGCAGCAAAACAAACACTAACCACCCAATGCACTGTTTTAACTGACCCGCCAATGTCTCCTACAGATGATTTGCAGGAATTACAGGCGAGAGCCAGCCCAGAGGAAAGAAGAAAGCAGGCTGCACATTTTCCAACTAAGTGTGGTATGGGCCTGAGGGGAAGCCGTGCCTGCCTAAGTATCTGTTTCCTTATTATGCTAAGTTGACACACGGTAAGGACCATGTATCAAAAGGGAGTATGACACAGGAAATAAACAGATACTGGTTCACAAAGGGGTTCTACAACTTCTCCCAGAAATTTTGTCAAAGTTGCATGATTTGTGCAACTAACAATGTGGGGCGTCCGATTCAGATCTCACAGGTGGCACACCCACCTCCAGACAAACCATTTGAGCACCTGCAAATGGACTTCATTCAACTGACACCATCACAGGGGAAGAAATATTGTCTTGTCATGGTAGATATGTTTTCTAAATGGGTAGAGGCATTTCCAACATCTAAACAGGATGCAGCAGCAGTTGCAAAAGCTTTGATAAGCCAGATCATTCCTCACTGGGGAATCCTAGTTAAGATCTCCAGTGATAACGGCACACCTTTCATTAGCACAGCACTGAAGAGTGTAGGGGGATATATTTGGATTAATCTGGGGCAATCGTTTTAATGCACATGAGAAGCCGGATGAGGGGCAGAGGGGGTCTCAGTCCTTTTGAAATCCTATTTGGCAGACCATTAAACACGGGGATTGGGCCAGTAAAAAGATACCAGCCAATGTGAGGATGAAATGTTGAGATATTGTGCTAATTTGTCCTCTGTGCTTTCTGAAATTCATATGCAGGTCAAAAACGCCATCCCAAAGGCCGCAGAAAAGAAACTGCACGATCTGGAGCCAGGGGACTGGATCGTGTTAAAGGACTTCGGGAGAAAGAATTGGCGGGCTCGCAGGTGGACTGGGCCATTTCAGATACTGCTAACAGAAACAGCAGAAAAAGTGGCTGAAAGAGCAACTTGGATTCACGCCACCCACTGCAAACGAGTGCCAAAGCAACCAAAAGGCCTCAGACCAGGTGAAGATGGAGATCAGTGAGTGAGCTGAGCTTTCCCCTGCCTTGTGTTCCTAGGGAGGGAGGGGAGTGGAGGTCTCTGAGACCACCTAGAACCACTAATCTCCCAAACACTCACCGCGGGCACACTGATTACAGGGGTAGGCAAGGTGACACAACTGATAAGATATGGTGCCAGAAACCAACAGATGGCTCTGGAGAGGTGACAGACCGAGAGAAAACGGAGGCTGTTATGCGTGTCCACGGCTCCCTCATAGAGTGGGGAACTCCATACCAGTGAAACCCAGACCATTAAAGGTTTCAGAGACACTAGGAGCCCTGTTAACCTTCACTCAAGGGTTTCCCAGGGTTGGCCGAGAAGTTAAGGATATGACCAAGACACTTGAACGGTGTAACATCAGCATGGTCAACTTTGGGGGCTCCACAACCCGTCTCAGATAACGGAGCAGAAAATCTTCAAGCCCATCATGACAATAAATCCAACAGCCCGAACTGGAACGGTGTGTTTCACCAGACAATGTCTCACACCAAGAGATCTTTTCCTGGGAACATCATCATGTAAGCAGATGGTTACAGCAACCTGCAGCACCACATGGGATAATGGAGCCAGGCGTGGCTGACAACAGGCGGATGGAAGAATGTGCTGTTTAAAATGTTGACCCCACTGTTTGTCATTCTTGGTGTTTTTCCCCTCCTGACATGCTGTGTGATCCCTTGTGCTAGATCTATGATTGCTACAGCAATTAAATCATCTATGGGTCAGTACATGCAACTACCAACTGCACCCACTGATTCAGTGGACTGGATCCCACCTTTCAGTGGGGATAAAAGTGAAGTTTAATCTGAAACATTTTAGTTTAAGTTATTTTTTGAAATTGTAAGTTTTGAATCATTGCAGTCTTTGCAAATGTAATGAAATTTCACATTTTGCATAATTACAAGTGTTTGTATTGTGTCTTGTGTCCTCTCATTTTTATATTCCTTACATTGTATTTTTATTCCTTATATTTTTACATAATCACCTTCTCTTCAAGTACTGCTGAAGTTACATGAAGTGTTTATATTCTCATTATGTTGTGTTAGCATAAAATGCTAAAAGGGAGTATTGTAATGGAAATTTCATGAGAACCATCTTTAAAACACTGCCATGTAAATAATCTCACCAGCCTCTTGGGTATGGGGTCAATGGAAGGTAAATGTGTGTGATGCTTTAACGTATGTCCAGAGGGGTCAGGACTTTAAGTGGTTCACCACATGTACCTTGGACATGGGTGTCTTTCTATAGATCCCCTAAGGAACACTGAAAGACACCATGTTCCTTTGATGAGATAGTACTCCGACCCTGAGACAAGATAAAAGCTGCATGAGCTGTTACACTGCAGCTCACTCGGCCGATACTCTCTGATGTGCATGTGTCCCTGTGAGTTCCTTCTGCAGACTTCAATAAAATTCACAGAAAGAAAAGTGTTTGCCTGAGATGTTTATTCAAACACACTTCTCCCACCACAGTTCTCAGAATATTTTATTAACTAGAACTGAATATAAGATTTATTCTGTATCAAGTTTTTTTTATGTATTTACTACTTTGTTGGGGACTTCTACAACGTCTGTTGTAATATGTTATAAATTAAGTTCTTCTGGTTTATGCCAAAGTGAACAGAGCTATTGAGAAGTCTTCAAATCATTCACTTTTACATAATATAAAACGCAAAGGAACCAGAGATGAACACGTGACAGCAGGACATCATACAGAGGGTGCAGTGAAGGAACAGCGATGTACTGAAACTGTATTTACTGAACAGGATAAAAAAGTGGAACATTAAATATTAGAGGGGTGTGATAGGCTACACAAAAAGGAGTCTGCTTTGCTGAGTTGCTTTCCTGTCTGTGGTCGGCTGCTGCAGAGTGTGAATGGAAACTGTAGAGAAATGCAGACCACTGAGGTGTGGACAGCTACTGTGGTATGTAGACAAACACTTATTATTGTAACTTAATGAAAGTAATAACAACATTGGCTGATTCCCATGTGTGTTTTAAAGGTGGAATTTTCAGTTAAAGCTGTGTTTAGGATACGTATGGATCAGATGCATTTTTATGTCAACACAAATAAACACAATTCAGTTTGTGAACTTTTCAAACCAACATGTCTGAATTTGCAGCATCAGTGAATCTGTGACATATTCAAGAATACTATCTTATAATGGATTTGATTAAACACTCCCCTAATTTTATTAACTTGTTCTGAAAAATTAAATGTACAGACCGAGGTCATGAGTTCCTTTCCAGGCAGCAGCACACCCAGCTTGGTCAGTGTTTGTAGGTGGGGAAGTAGGAAAACGTCTGGCTCGTTAGCAGCTAGCCATTAGCTATGGTCACCAGCTAGTCATTTGGTACTAGGCAGGTAGTGTACAGGGTGTTTTTAGAGCCTTTTCACTGAAATCAGCTGCAGCTGATGCTGGAAACAAGGCTGGTGAGAGTGTAACAAATGTTTTGAGGGAAACTGCAGATTTTTTAACTTTAAGTTATGTTGTCCACCTTTCAACTCCTACAGTTAGTGATCTCCTGTGAAAAGACAGACATGACACTGACTCACGTTTTCTGTTGGACGTCTTGTAAAGAGTTCAATTTAAAGAAAGAAGTGAATGTCTGGTGTTGCAGGGGTCGCACCACATTGTATAACACACATCAAATCGTATTATTATTATATATATATATATATATATATATAAAAATAAAAGTCATCTTCCTCTGATTTTCTGAAGTGCGCTAACACAATATAAAGATGTCCAGTACCTTGTACAGAGAGAAGGAAGACAACAAATCCACTCGCTGTCACGATCGTGGTGTGGAGGCAGGTTGGAGGACCCAAACGCAGGACACAGAGTGGAGCAGGTATAGTTCAACAAGGGGTTTTAATATAACCAAAATGTCACTTAGTCCCAATGAACATTTGTAATGAAAAAGGGAGGACGCTGTCTTTGAAGACAGTTTGTCTCTGTGCTTGGTACTCTTGTGTTAAAACAGACACTGAAGTGTTAAAGGCCGCCCTGACTTTCTTCCTCTTCACATCATTAGTATGCAGGAACAGACTGTACATCTCCAAGTTGAAATGAAGACATGATTCTTACTGTTGTTTTGCAAATGATGCATTTTTTACTTTACACAACAACCCAGGTCTCAGTTTGTACATCCTCAGCTCCTCACCTTGCCTCCCGTCATCATTTCAATCTTTTCATTGCATCTTAGTCCCCCCCACCTTAGAAGCATGGAGACACAAGAAAAGTCAAATCTTTTCCCCCACCAGCTTTCTGACAACTCGTACTGGATTGTTCTCATTGCCTCTATTTATTACTTTAGTTAAGGTTTGGTTTAGGGTGGAGTAAGGGTTAATATTAGCTAATCAGAGACACCGTAGCGGGAGAGTGGGGGCAGGCCTTGACACAGAGCTGGTGGAAGTTGTTGCAAGGAAAACATGCAAGGAGAGAAGAACAGAGGAAATACGTCTTTAGAGAAGCAGCTGATCATCAGCTCTACCAGCTGTAGTAGAGACTTTGTCATACATTGAAGGCCCTACATACCCACACAGGTGTGCAGGATCTTTGAACTACCCCACAAGTTAGAAGAATATGGATGGAAAATATTGTTTCTATTGGATGAAAAAGAACAAAAGTCCATTGCATACACAGAGAATATGTTCCCAATACTCAGTGTTTGTGATGAAAACATGCAGCTCTAAATCAGTTTGCATTGATGCCTGTAGAGTTTGGAGACTGTATTAAGAGATCTCACAGGTCAAACAGAAAAGCTGACGAGTCACCACATGAACAGGAAGTGATTGTTTGTTCTCACAGCAGCAGTGAATGCTGTTGGTTTGTCTCTGAAAGTATTAATAGACTTTTTAGGAACTATCTAAGAATCAAACCTCAATTTTTCACACTGTCCTGTGAGTGGCATTAACTGTGCAATGTTTAAAAACTGGAGTTTCCGTCCAGGTTGTGCTTAAAATACTGACAACTGATTTGACATTTATGGATTTTTTTTCATACATTCATTTTTTTATTGTTGTTTTAGTTGTTTGAAGAGGAAATACGGTTAACCTTCAGGCCTTGTCCCCACATAAGAACTACATGTTCACAAAAAGGTGGTCACATCCATAAACACTAAACCAGACCATACAATTGCATGTATTATTCTGATGATCTCATACAAAGTATTGTAACTCAGAATGGTTTGGCCTCAAACAGACAGTGTGATAATGACACATCAAAGTCATTGTGAATCATGTGACAAAAACTTAATACTGATTTAACACTTAAGAAATGCAGTCGCATCATGTCAACTTTTCTTTGTCATTTGTAATGTCATTTTCAGCAGCACCCTGTCCAGAGACATGAGACATAAGAAGACAGGTTAAGTTTAGCAGGTCACCTCCATTAACATGGCCTAAATTCCCTCACAGACACAAACAGCTTGAGAGATGTTACAGGCAGTTGTTACCTGTCTGGGCATCTGGCTACTGCTACTGATCACCTCAGCACTTTCTGAAGGAGTATAATTATTTATGTTTGTGCTAATACAACTATTGGCAATTTAGGAGTCTTTCTTTGAGATGTAGACCTCTAACTGCCTGAATGAAATTTAATTTGTGGGCTTTGCTATAATAAATCCTATTAAGGGAGACTGAAGGAATCAGATGGTGCTCAGCAGACTTTTATCTGCCACATGGAGATTTCCCAATAAAGAACAATGCTGACTCAGAATGAGCATCAGTCCTCAGTCTGTGCAAAGATACATAGAGGGCTAATCTGAGGCAGTCTGGGTTAGACAAATAAAGTGAGAAGCCTGTGTAGGTACAGTCTTTTTTATTGGGAAACTCAGAAACTCAGCCAGGAAACACAAAGTAAACACAAAGTGGGCATTTGGTACTAAAAGGACAGTAACTTTGGGAGATGAGCACTTTGTTTGTCTAACTCAGACGGCTTAAGCCTCATATTCATTTCATATAAACTTGTGAATACATTTTTGCACAGAGGACGGCATATTGTCCCCCTTTTTTACCAAAGGATATCTTAACGTCCAGTTTGGACAAGTGGAATGATAACAGCAGATACAGACGTTTGTCTTGTAGATCTTTAACTAGTTAAACTTTAACATTTGTGCAGAACATTTAGGTCTGAGACAATAGATATGGTCACACACCGATTCTCAGTAATCACTACACACTTCAGCGTTTCAAGCAACAAGGAGACAAACTGGATAAACAACAAACTTCCTTCCTTTGAGCTCTGTTAGCACCATCATATGTACAGATTGTTAAACCACGGTTTAGAGAATTTATATCACCCCAAAAACTATTATTATCAAAGTTGATTTATGCCCCAAAATGGTTGAGTGCCTTTCATTTCAGATGTAACAACAACAAAAAGATGCGATAAACGTTGTTGCTGTTTAATCCGACTGAAACACAAACTCCATGTCAAAGGCTTAAAATGCAAATGAAAAATACAGTTTATATCTATTTACATTTTAAAAAGTGTTACCAAGCAGTCTCTCTTTCTCCAGAAAGAAAAGGTCTTATCTTGTGTCTTACTCACTATTTTACATGCAAGATGAAGCAAACATGAGTTTTCAAAGCAGATAAATACATACAGCAATATAGGCAGCCAATAATGAGCGGACATGACCATGCAATAAAAATACAAGTTCAGAAAATCAGCATATGAATACTGACAATAGATGTGACTTATTCTTATAACATCAACCTGCCAGGGACTCCAGATAAAAATGAGTCTGTATGGCTAAATCTGGCTCATTTACATTTGGGCATTGTCCTTATGTTCACTGATGTGCACTGTCCCTTTAAAAAAACAAACAAAAAACCCAAACATTATGACCAAATGTGATCATATAATAATCAAAATTGTAAAGTCCTGAAAAAATGGTACACGAGCTAAAGTAATGCAGTTTAACACAACAGTCCTGTAATAAATTCTTCACGAAGGTTTAAATGTCCAGTTTTGTTTAAACCATCAGAGAAGTGTCTAATATTTAATCTATCTGTCCTTCATTAATATAATCGATGTATAAATGATTATTGCTGCCTTGATTCTGCATTCTTGGCCCAGTCTGTCCTGAGGAAAAATCAAATGGGGCCACCTGCTAGAAAAGGCATAGAAAGTCCATGCATAAATACAGACCACAGATCCATGTTGTCACCACACTCAGTGTCGTCTACTAACTCTGCTGTACAGGGCAGATACATCCTCCACAGCTGCTTGAGGCCTTGTTCTGTGAAGGAATCAATAATTTAAAAGAAGAACATTTAATAAAAACACTAAAAAAACATAGAACATGTGGGATTAAACACTTTCTATTTTTATTTAACTTTATTTAAATTAAACAGCAACAAAGATTGTCCTGTGTGAAGAGTTGCTCACCCTGCGGCACTGTTGAAGTTGGGGGCCGCGTAAACAACCTCCTCCTCGTTTCTGAGGGGCTGAGCTGGGCTGTAGTTGGAGTAGAGAGCCTCTGCCTGGTTTCTTACGAATCGTATGGTTGCATCCTGAGTTTCATCTGTCTGCTGGTCACAGAGATAGTCACTATTACATTTTCCATGTACTCTTTACAAGACAAACAGAACTCTGAACTGCAGCATGACAGGACCACTCAGTAAAATATCTGCAGGGTATAAGGTGGAGTGTGTTCAGCCTAATTTGCTAAACCAAAGAACTGTGATCCTGAGGCTTGATATCAGTCTGTAGCCGTGTTTCCATCAATGTTATTTATGTGGCATTAGAAAAGGTTGATGAAAAAAAACCCCAGAAAAAACAAAATCCTTAATCTCGCAAAAAACTTTTTACGCTGGCTTGAGGTGTTTTTTGCCTTTGTCGAAAAACTCTTAATGCACTACTTGGGAGATGGAAACACTTTTGCCGAATAAGTTCTGATGTAGCGAACTTGTAACTCACGTCTGATCAGCTGTTTCTGCTGTTGGCATCTTGACCAATATTCCCATAACGTGTGGAGACATGGCTGGTAGCAACTTGCCCTCTTGAAACACAATTCTGAGGACCTCTCTCCAGTTTTCTAAGATCAGTGGCCATTAGTTCCATGCGACTGGTGTATTCACTCCAAAACAGCTGATGAGCCATTTCACATTTCCCTTTTTTTCTTTTTTGCGACATTTCAAGAGTCCGCTTCAAATTTGCATGACATTGGATGGAAACATGCTTCTCTTTGTGTTGCAATACCAGCAGCAGATGATAATAGTATTCACATTTTACTTAATGCCCCATGAACCAGATAGTGTACAAGAAGTTTGTTGTTCAATTTAGGTGAACCATGTGCCAGAAGTATGTCTGGAGAAAGACTTAATTCATTGTGGGTATTTAAAGTAAAAGTTTGTCAGTTTTAAAACAACAGTCTTATGTTTTATATAGTGCTGGGATGAAATTACTGACTTTGTAAGAGACCCGTTTGATTTGTGTAACTTGGATGGCTAAAGCCTCATTTTACCTTCAGATAAACTTTTAAATAATTTTCACACAGATTGAGGACATTGGATTTTGTCCCTCATTACAACACTGAAAGTGCATTAGGAAGGGATTTCTTAATAACGTAGAATGAACAGGAGGAATAATTACTGTTTAAATGTTCATATGGACACCTGGATAACAAACAGACTTGGATGTGGAATGTGGAACCTCTCCTTTAATCTTTCAGGTAAACCAGATGTGAGTCAGATTTTTTCTCCTGTCTAAAAACTATTAAAATAAATGCCGTTCATTTATAAAACGTGACTTAAGATAGAATCTTAAACTTGCACATTATCTTCAGTTTGGCCATGAGGTTATCAGGTGTAACTAGAGAATGATGCTAGTAGGGAGGGTGATAGATAAAGGAGGATGTGGTTAATTTGGTGAATAAAGTAGTCAAAGAAGAAAGTGATGCACCTATGAGATGACCAGCTGACCGGTGACTGAACAGCATGTTTTTGTTTGTACCTCTGCTCTGTTGTGTGGTGTCTCATCAGCCTCAGGTTGTTTTTGCAAGGAGCTCTTTCTGACAGGAGAATAAATAAAAGAAGCAAATTATTAACTAAACACATGACGCATTTCTTCAAACAAACACTAATACAATGCTAAAATGCCCATATGTACATTGAGAGTTATTGGTTGCTCTTGTACAAACTGGCCTCAAATAAATCCCTCCCTAAAGTAGTTTCAATGTAAGTGATAGATACACACAGAAATCATATTCTGTGTGTATCTATCACTGTTAGTCTTTTTTTGTATGGTATTTCCAGCATCACTTACATTGAAACTGCTTTCAGAGGGGATCTCTTGAGGGCCAGTGTTAACATGAGGAACCATTACAGCTAACTTTCAATGTGACTATTGCTTTGAGACTGACTTGACTTGATACCAAAAAATGTGAACGCGTCCTTTAAGATCCATAGTAAATTGAATCACAGAGAAACTGATCTGCTCACCTAATCCATATGAAGACAGAGAGAAGAAGTATGAAGACCAGAACAACAGCACTGACTGATAGAACAACTGGAAATTTCAATGAACCTGGAAAACAACAATCAAGCACAAACACTGGAAAAGTTACAGGAATGTTTGGGTCCAATAGTGAAGATAACTGGACACAAATTATGGTTTAAGTTATTTTGGGATCGGTTTTGTCAAAGTTTAAAAAATAATCCAAACTAAAGTAAGGTGAGCTTCTGTAACCCAAGGTCAGCTCAAAGATGTGTGAGGACCCCTTTAAATGTAGTATAACCTTACCTGCCACAACAATCAGATGTAAGGTGGAGTTATGACGTCCTCTTCTGTTCTGGGCTTCACAGTAATAATTCCCACTGTGTTCAGCTCTGAAGTCAGTGATGGTGAAGTTCTGTCCTGATGCTTTTGGTGAGTCTTCATTCTCCTTGTACCAGGTGTATTTAGCTGCTGGGTTAGCATCACTGCTGCAGGTCAGAGTCACTGAACTGCCCTCCACTATCTCAGCAGAGGGACTCACTGACACAGAGGGAAGCTTTGGAGCATCTGGAGAAGAGATGAACATGAATTACTTAAATATTAGAATATGTAATCAAGGACGATCCATTAAAACTTCTGTGTTTGTTTATTAGACAGATAGGGAAGGGAAGTCACACATCTGGCTAAAACTAAATTCAAGTATCAGGATGGAAATTTATCTTTGTGCAATTTATGTCCCACCAATAAAATCGACATATTGAGGAAATATTTAGCAATCTCCTCACAGAAATCACCCACTTTCAAGTCCAGGGAAATATAGGGTTTCTATGTGGAGACCTGAATGCAAGAACTGGTACTGAACCGGATATTGTTGACCCACAAGGTAATAATCACGTGTTTGGCCAGACCCCTTAGTAAATCTCCAATTATCACTCACAGAAACAACCTTGATAGTTTGACAAACAGTAGTGGTACAGGGGCTGCTACACCTCTGTCGAGCCTCAAGTCTGTACTTTCTTGACTGTAGGATCAGAGGAGACTCTTTAGGGAGATTTACATACTCTTCTGCTCTTGGGTGTAATGTAGTGGACTATGCAATCACTGACATGGACCCCTCCACTTTCAACGCATTTATTGTCAGACAGCAAACAGCACTCTCAGACCACAACCAAATAAATGTGTTTCTGTTTCCATTGCTCCTCTGTAAAAGCTGGGAGCATGTGGGACGACCATGTCAGGTTCTCTGTGACGTTGATTCCCAGGAACTTGATCTATTCACCCGCTCTATTAATAAGAGTAAGACTGAAGGACAGTCAGGAAAGACTAACTGATGGAAGAAAAGAGTGCACTGGGGGTGGAGAGGCTAGTTACCCTTTCCACATGCCCATGAAGAAAAGCCCTCCTTTCATGGACGCCCCAACCAACTACAAGAAAGATACAGAGAAAACAGCCCGGTGGTCCATTGAGAGGCGGGACAAGGTGGATCTCTCTGACAAACTCATGGCCTCCCCTGTCATGAAGCTCTCTGATGGCTTGGTGAAGATAGACCAATGACCAGTTTGCATACTGCCTGAGAAAATAATGTTTCTCGTTTACGATGGATTTGTTTTTGTGGTGCCGAAATTTTTTTCGGTGTTGGCGAATTATAAAAAACCCCACTTAATATTACCAGTATTTTTTCTTTTGTAATACAACTTGACCAGCGGCGGAGAATCCACACAACAGGCGCGTCTCACTCTCTCCTGCAGTGCCGCCGCTCGAGGCGCGTCAAATCTGACATCCAGACTTTTGTCAAACGAGATTAGGCCCATTAAAGTTGAATCTGTCACAGGGCAGCCACAGTCACTCAGACCGTAGACCGTCGGCCTCCCTTCTTGTTTTAACCTGATGGCATGATCTCTGTCATCACGTGCAATTGATTGCATGCATACACACATCAACACAGCGGTCAGTCAGTGCGCGAGTGTGCGTAGAAAAAATGCACAGGAGAACGAGAGAAAGAGAAAAGGCAGAGCTGAGATGGAGAAAAGAGCCCTTAAATGCTGTGAAATTACAGATGGTGTTTAAAGACATTACGTTACGGAAGTTGTGTGTGGCGTTGCTATGACGACAAGCTACGTACTATCTCTGGGTACTATCTGTAACGAAAACGGAGCAGGGCCGAGTAGAGTCGAGTCTATCGATTTGCGCTCTGGTAGAATTTTTCGGTGAAGGCAGCATAGATTAGTCCTAAAAGACGATGCTACTCCGACTCTGTTTGGGCCTGGAAATTCACAATCACAACCTGTAAGTATGCTTTATCGGTTGTGAATTATATTTAAAATAAACACGGCAATGTAACTTCAGACTGTTCAAGTGCGGAGTTGCTGTAAACGTTGGCCAACACAGATAAAGTTATAGCTATAATGCTAATGTTACACCTGATGTGAAAGCTACTGAGCAAACGTTCAAATTGTTTGGCCAATTTTGATGTAAAATTGAGTTGAAATATTGTGATTTTTGTAGTGGTTTATGGTAAGATGTGGAACAATGATGTTGTGTGGTTGTGGACTTGTGAGTAACTTTTACCATCTGCTAGGTTTCGGTCGCAGTCTGAAGACTTTGATTTGGATCACACTACCTTGTTTCTTACGACCCGCCCTTCTCTGCTTCTGATTGGCTAGTAGTCCTTACCTGGGAACTACGCATGTGCAACTCCCAGCAAAGATTTTGTACAAGTAAGATGCATCACTCTGTAGCTCAAGAGCGGAGCGTACAACACACAGGGTGAAAAGAGGAGCTGCAGCAATGTGCAGTATGAGAAAAATATGGTGTTTTTTGAAATGTAAACCTGTTCTGGTACAACCCCTAATTAAGATTTTGAACCTGAAAATGAGCAGAATACCACCTCTTTAATAGACTACATCTTTTCAAAAGAGGAGCTTTACACACAACCTTATCAGAGCAAATGACAATATTAGGATCATAAGCATGTTTTTTTCCTGACACAGTGGAGTAAACTCACACACTGAAGGAGAGCAGAAATCCTCATGTCCTTTTACAGCACAGGAGATGATGTCTCCAGGATAAAACTGATCTTTATAAGAAGATGTCTCCACCCTTTCCATTTTCTGTCCATTCTTGAACCAGATGTAGGAAGAACGATCAGGAAGACGACAGCTGCTGTGACAAAGCAGCTCTGCCTCAGTATAATTCTGGTAGACTGTTGATCTGATCACCTGCACCTGGAGATCTAAATCTGTGGAGAAAAAACAGAAATATTTGAAAAATTATTTTTGTGAAACTGAATCAAACAGACATACACAGAGATTTAAACAACAATAAAACATTGTGACCATCATCCAATCACTTAATCACACAAACATTATTTCTCATCAGGATCACTATTCTGCACATTCACTTGTCATCAGATAGTTTAAATGTGCTGTTACAGTTTGTGTTCATCAGTACCTGTGACAGTCAGAGTTGTACCAGGTAAACTACTCCTCCATTCAAAGGTATGTGCTGTGAATTTGAAGTGATACTCAGCTGAGTCGCTCTCTCTCAGGTCAGTGATTCTCAGAGTGGAGCGTCCTCTCTCTGTTTCAAGGACCTGAACACGACCTGCATACTGGGAGTCTTCACTAAGGTCCTCAGGCTGTGAGGGATTCTGCCACTGAAGACTACGTTCAGGACTGAACCAGAATTTAGATCTGATATCTGTGTCATAACTGTTGTAAGTACAAGAAATGTCCACTGATGAGCCTTTGAAGGCACAGATGCTTCTGTCAGTGTAAGTCACTCTGCTGCAGGTTTGACCACGAATACCTGAAAGATAAAACAGTTTAAGACCATCTTTAAACCAGATCTGGTGAGGAGTCACAATGAGGGTCTCTTTATTTAAAATACATGTAGTGATTCGGCTCCACCAGATGGTGTTATGTTAGTGGAAGATTGTGGAGTAAACTCACACACTGAAGGAGAGGGGAAACCCTCCAGTCCTTTCACAGCACAGGAATAACTGTCTGGAGAACCAAAGTAGCCTGAATAAGAAGAAGATGTTTCTGTCTGAATTTTCTGTCCATTCTTGTACCAGATGTAGGAAGGACGATCAGGCAGACGACAGCTGCTGTGACAAAGCAGCTCTGCCTCAGTAGTAATCATGCCAACGTTTGGTCTGCTAACCTGCACCTGGAGATCTGGATTTGTGAAGAAGGAACAGGAACATTATTTTAGACCATAAATACACATGCGCAATGCAACATATTTATAAATTATTTAAAATCAGATGAATGTTACCTGTGACAGACAAAGTGACTCCAGGTGAACCAGTAAATCTTCCACCTGGTTGGTTTGTTATGAACCTGAACTTGTACTCAGCTGAGTCGCTCTCTCTCAGGTCTGTGATTCTCAGAGTGCAGATGTTGTTAGAACAACTGTTCTGCAAACGACCTGCGTACTCTGAGTCTGTTCTCAGATCCACAGGTACATCTCCATTCATCTGAGTAAACCAGAATGTTTCCTCAACTGTAGTATCACGGCCATTTATTCTGGATGGGTATGTGTAGGTGCAGCTTATTTCCACTGTTGATCCTTTTAAGGCACAGATCTGAGTAGAGGTGTAAGTCACTCCCCAGCCATTCTGAGCCTGTATCACTGTAACACAGAGCACATCAGAAACTACAGTCAGACTCAACAACATCAGGACACAGACTTTCATTTGTAGTGGAGGTGCTTCAGCGTGTGAAGCTACATTTTCCAAAACTACTTTGCATCCAACCAGCAGGAATGTGGGACTTTTACATATAAATGAACATTACATTCAAACCATTTCCAAACAAGTTCACACAATGCTGATTAAGCCTATAACTGCCAAGTAACTCTGTCTGTATTGGCAGTTTACCAGAGTTTTTAAATCCCGATGTCTATGACAACATTACTGCTCTGGTGAATCGATAGTTACGTGTTTTATGTCAACCAGCAATGATCGGTTTGCCAGAACTGAACATAGGAGCGACTGTAGCAACAGCAGCAATTTCGCATGGCAGAGCCTGTATATATATATATATATATACTGTATGTCAGAAGTGTTGAAAGTTCAGCACTGTAGGTTTAAGTCAGTGTGAGAACAATAATCTCAGTGTTCTCAGAATATTTTCCTAACTGTAACTGAATACTAGATTTATTCTGTATCACAAGTTTTTCTTGTAGTTTTACTTCTCTGTTGGGGACTTTGTAAAGTCTGTTTTAATATGTTTTAAATGTTCTAATTACTTCTGGTTTATGCCTTCAATCAATCAATCTAAGTCTTCAAATCATTCACTTTTACATGAGAATATAAAACGCAAAGGAACCAGAGATGAACACGTGACAGCAGGACATCATACAGAGGGTGCAGTGAAGGAACAGCGATGTACTGAAACTGTGTATTTACTGAACAGGATAAAAAAGCGTAACATTAAATATTAGAGGGGTGTGATAGGCTACATGAAAAAAGGAGTCTGCTTTGCTGAGTTGCTTTCCTGTCTGTGGTCGGCTGCTGCAGGTGTGAATGGAAACTGTAGAGAAATGCAGACCACTGAGGTGTGGACAGCTACTGTGGTATGTAGACAAACACTTATTATTGTAACTTAATGAAAGTAATAACAACATTGGCTGATTCCCATGTCTGTTTTAAAGGCGGAATTTAAAGTTATAGCTGCGTTTAAATCAACACAAATATACATAATTCAGTTTGTGAACCTCTCAAACCAACATATCTGAATTTGCAGCATCAGTGAATCTGTGACATATTCAGGAATATCGGAAATACTATAATAGATTTAATTAAACATTCCCCTAATTTATTCCCCTAACTTTATTGTTAGAATCACATGTACAAACTGAGGTCATTCATTTCCAGGCAGCAACACACGCAGCTTGGTCAGTGTTTGTAGGTGGGGAAGTAGGAAAACGTCTGGCTCGTTAGCAGCTAGCCATTAGCTATGGTCACCAGCTAGTCATTTAGTACTAGAGAGGTAGTGTACAGGGTGTTTTTAGAGCCTTTTCACTGAAATCAGCTGCAGCTGCTGGAAACAAGGCTGGTGAGAGCGAAACAAAACAGGAAACTCTCTGTAGAGCTGAGAGGAACTGCAGATTCAGGTGATTATTCTCTGTGGCTTCATTACTACAACCAACATCTTCAACATTATACAATTATTCAAACCATTGTTAATATAAAAATATTCATTAGTGTGACTTTAAGTTTTATTATCTACCTTTCAACTCCTACGGTGAGTCATTTCCTATTAAATGAAAGACATGACACTGACTCTGTTCTCTGATGGACGTCTTGTAAAAACTTGAAGAGAGAAGTTAGTGTCTGGTGTTGCAGGGGTCGCACCACATTGCATAACATCACATATCAAATCTATTTATTTACTAAGAAACCCACCTTCCTCTGATTTTCTGAAGTGTGCTACCACAACATAAAGATGGACAGTACCTTGTACAGAGAGAAGGAAGACAAATCCACTCGCTGCTGCTGTTAAACTCATAGCTGCTCCTCACGTCTGTTAAATCAGCAGGTAGATCAGATACATGAAAAGTCCTGTATGTCAGTTAGTCCCAATGAACATTTGTAATGAAAAAGGGAGGATGCTGTCTTTGAAGACAGTCTGTCTCTGTGCTTGGTACACATGTGTTAAAACAGATACTGAAGTGTTAAAGGCCGCCCTGACTTTCTTCCTCTTCACATCATTAGTATGCAGGAACAGACTGTACATCTCCAAGTTGAAATGAAGACATGATTCTTACTGTTGTTTTGCAAATGATGCATTTTTTACTTTACACAACAACCCAGGTCTCAGTTTGTACATCCTCAGCTCCTCACCTTGCCTCCCGTCATCATTTCAATCTTTTCATTGCATCTTAGTCCCCCCCACCTTAGAAGCATGGAGAGACGCGAGAAAAGTCAAATCTTTTCCCCCACCAGCTTTCTGACAACTCTTGACTCACTGGATTGTTCTCACTGCCTCTATTTATTACTTTAGTTAAGGTTTGGTTTAGGGTGGAGTAAGGGTTAATATTAGCCAATCAGAGACACCGTAGCGGGAGAGTGGGGGCAGGCCTTGACACAGAGCTGGTGGAAGTTGTTGCAAGGAAAACATGCAAGGAGAGAAGAACAGAGGAAATACGTCTTTAGAGAAGCAGCTGATCATCAGCTCTACCAGCTGTAGTAGAGACTTTGTCATACATTGAAGGCCCTACATACCCACACAGGTGTGCAGGATCTTTGAACTACCCCACAAGTTAGAAGAATATGGATGGAAAATATTGTTTCTATTGGATGAAAAAGAACAAAAGTCCATTGCATACACAGAGAATATGTTCCCAATACTCAGTGTTTGTGATGAAAACATGCAGCTCTAAATCAGTTTGCATTGATGCCTGTAGAGTTTGGAGACTGTATTAAGAGATCTCACAGGTCAAACAGAAAAGCTGACGAGTCACCACATGAACAGGAAGTGATTGTTTGTTCTCACAGCAGCAGTGAATGCTGTTGGTTTGTCTCTGAAAGTATTAATAGTCTTTTTAGGAACTATCTAAGAATCAAACCTCAATTTTTCACACTGTCCTGTGAGTGGCATTAACTGTGCAATGTTTAAAAACTGGAGTTTCCGTCCAGGTTGTGCTTAAAATACTGACAACTGATTTGACATTTATGGATTTTTTTTCATACATTCATTTTTTTTATTGTTGTTTTAGTTGTTTGAAGAGGAAATACGGTTAACCTTCAGGCCTTGTCCCCACATAAGAACTACATGTTCACAAAAAGGTGGTCACATCCATAAACACTAAACCAGACCATACAATAGCATTATTATTCTAATGATCTCATACAAAGTATTGTAACTCAGAATGGTTTGGCCTCAAACAGACAGTGTGATAATGACACATCAAAGTCATTGTGAATGTTTTGTGACGTTACAAAGAATAAACAAGTCACTCAACAACCTGGATTGATCTTATGTAAAATCATGTGACAAAAACTTAATACTGATTTAACACTTAAGAAATGCAGTCAAACGCATCATGTCAACTTTTCTTTGTCATTTGTAATGTCATTTTCAGCAGCACCCTGTCCAGAGACATGAGACATAAGAAGACAGGTTAAGTTTAGCAGGTCACCTCCATTAACATGGCCTAAATTCCCTCACAGACACAAACAGCTTGAGAGATGTTACAGGCAGTTGATACCTGTCTGGGCATCTGGCTACTGCTACTGATCACCTCAGCACTTTCTGAAGGAGTATAATTATTTATGTTTGTGCTAATACAACTATTGGCAATTTAGGAGTCTTTCTTTGAGATGTAGACCTCTAACTGCCTGAATGAAATTTAATTTGTGGGCTTTGCTATAATAAATCCTATTAAGGGAGACTGAAGGAATCAGATGGTGCTCAGCAGACTTTTATCTGCCACATGGAGATTTCCCAATAAAGAACAATGCTGACTCAGAATGAGCATCAGTCCTCAGTCTGTGCAAAGATACATAGAGGGCTAATCTGAGGCAGTCTGGGTTAGACAAATAAAGTGAGAAGCCTGTGTAGGTACAGTCTTTTTATTGGGAAACTCAGAAACTCAGCCAGGAAACACAAAATAAACACAAAGTGGGCATGTGGTACTAAAAGGACAGTAACTTGGGAGATGAGCACTTTGTTTGTCTAACTCAGACGGCTTAAGCCTCATATTCATTTCATATAAACTTGTGAACCAAAATGGTTGAGTGCCTTTCATTTCAGATGTAACAACAACAAAAAGATGCGATAAACGTTGTTGCTGTTTAATCCGACTGAAACACAAACTCCATGTCAAAGGCTTAAAATGCAAATGAAAAATACAGTTTATATCTATTTACATTTTAAAAAGTGTTACCAAGCAGTCTCTCATCAGGGCAGACAAGGAGTGCAAGAAAGAAAAGGTCTTATCTTGTGTCTTACTCACTATTTTACATGCAAGATGAAGCAAACATGAGTTTTCAAAGCAGATAAATACATACAGCAATATAGGCAGCCAATAATGAGCGGACATGACCATGCAATAAAAATACAAGTTCAGAAAATTAGCATATGAATACTGACAATAGATGTGACTTATTCTTATAACATCAACCTGCCAGGGACTCCAGATAAAAATGAGTCTGTATGGCTAAATCTGGCTCATTTACATTTGGGCATTGTCCTTATGTTCACTGATGTGCACTGTCCCTTTAAAAAAAAAAAAAAAACAAACATTATGACAAATGTGATCATATAATAATCAAAATTGTAAAGTCCTGAAAAAATGGTAGACGGAGCTAAAGTAATGCAGTTTAACACAACAGTCCTGTAATAAATTCTTCACAAAGGTTTAAATGTCCAGTTTTGTTTAAACCATCAGAGAAGTGTCTAATATTTAATCTATCTGTCCTTCATTAATATAATCGATGTATAAATGATTATTGCTGCCTTGATTCTGCATTCTTGGCCCAGTCTGTCCTGAGGAAAAATCAAATGGGGCCACCTGCTAAGAAAAGGCATAGAAAGTCCATGCATAAATACAGACCACAGATCCATGTTGTCACCACACTCAGTGTCGTCTACTAACTCTGCTGTACAGGGCAGATACATCCTCCACAGCTGCTTGAGGCCTTGTTCTGTGAAGGAATCAATAATTTAAAAGAAGAACATTTAATAAAAACACTAAAAAAACATAGAACATGTGGGATTAAACACTTTCAATTTTACTTTATTTAAATTATTTAAATTAAACAGCAACAAAGATTGTCCTGTGTGAAGAGCTGCTCACCCTGCGGCACTGTTGAAGTTGGGGGCCGCGTAAACAACCTCCTCCTCGTTTCTGAGGGGCTGAGCTGGGCTGTTGTTGGAGTAGAGAGCCTCTGCCTGGTTTCTTACGAATCGTATGGTTGCATCCTGAGTTTCATCTGTCTGCTGGTCACAGAGATAGTCACTATTACATTTTCCATGTACTCTTTACAAGACAAACAGAACTCTGAACTGCAGCATGACAGGACCACTCAGTAAAATATCTGCAGGGTATAAGGTGGAGTGTGTTCAGCCTAATTTGCTAAACCAAAGAACTGTGATCCTGAGGCTTGATATCAGTCTGTATCCGTGTTTCCATCAATGTTATTTATGCGCATTTTGAAGTGTGGCATTAGAAAAGGTTGATGAAAACGGCAAAATTAAAAACACAAAATCCTTAATCTCGCAAAAAACTTTTTACGCTGGCTTGAGGTGTTTTTTGCCTTTGTCGAAAAACTCTTAATGCACTACTTGGGAGATGGAAACACTTTTGCCGAATAAGTTCTGATGTAGCGAACTTGTAACTCACGTCTGATCAGCTGTTTCCGCTGTTGGCATCTTGACCAATATTCCCATAACGTGTGGAGACATGGCTGGTAGCAACTTGCCCGCTTGAAACACAATTCTGAGGACCTCTCTCCAGTTTTCTAAGATCAGTGGCCATTAGTTCCATGCGACTGGTGTATTCACTCCAAAACAGCTGATGAGCCATTTCACATTTCCCTTTTTTTCTTTTTTGCGACATTTCAAGAGTCCGCTTCAACTTTGCATGACAATTGGATGGAAACATGCTTCTCTTTGTGTTGCAATACCAGCAGCAGATGATAATAGTATTCACATTTTACTTAATGCCCCATGAACCAGATAGTGTACAAGAAGTTTGTTGTTCAATTTAGGTGAACCATGTGCCAGAAGTATGTCTGGAGAAAGACTGCTTAATTCATTGTGGGTATTTAAAGTAAAAGTTTGTCAGTTTTAAAACAACAGTCAGTCATGTTTTATATAGTGCTGGGATGAAATCACTGACTTTGTAAGAGACCCGTTTGATTTGTGTAACTTGGATGGCTAAAGCCTCATTTTACCTTCAGATAAACTTTTAAATAATTTTCACACAGATTGAGGACATTGGATTTTGTCCCTCATTACAACACTGAAAGTGCATTAGGAAGGGATTTCTTAATAACGTAGAATGAACAGGAGGAATAATTACTGTTTAAATGTTCATATGGACACCTGGATAACAAACAGACTTGGATGTGGAATGTGGAACCTCTCCTTTAATCTTTCAGGTAAACCAGGTGTGAGTCAGATTTTTTCTCCTGTCTAAAAACTATTAAAATAAATGCCGTTCATTTATAAAACGTGACTTAAGATAGAATCTTAAACTTGCACATTATCTTCAGTTTGGCCATGAGGTTATCAGGTGTAACTAGAGAAGGATGCTAGTAGGAGGGTGATAGATAAAGGAGGATGTGGTTAATTTGGTGGATAAAGTAGTCAAAGAAGAAAGTGATGCACCAATGAGATGACCAGCTGACCGGTGACTGAACAGCATGTTTTTGTTTGTACCTCTGCTCTGTTGTGTGGTGTCTCATCAGCCTCAGGTTGTTTTTGCAAGGAGCTCTTTCTGACAGGAGAATAAATAAAAGAAGCAAATTATTAACTAAACACATGACGCATTTCTTCAAACAAACACTAATACAATGCTAAAAAGCCCATATGTACATTGAGAGTTATTGGTTGCTCTTGTACAAACTGGCCTCAAATAAATCCCTCCCTAAAGTAGTTTCAATGTAAGTGATACACACAGAAATCATATTCTTGTGTATCTATCACTGTTAGTCTTTTTTTGTATGGTATTTCCAGCATCACTTACATTGAAACTGCTTTCAGAGGGGATCTCTTGAGGGCCAGTGTTAACATGAGGAACCATTACAGCTAACTTTCAATGTGACTATTGCTTTGAGACTGACTTGACTTGATACCAAAAAATGTGAACGCGTCCTTTAAGATCCATAGTAAATTGAATCACAGAGAAACTGATCTGCTCACCTAATCCATATGAAGACAGAGAGAAGAAGTATGAAGACCAGAACAACAGCACTGACTGATAGAACAACTGGAAATTTCAATGAACCTGGAAAACAACAATCAAGCACAAACACTGGAAAAGTTAGAGGAATGTTTGGGTCCAATAGTGAAGATAACTGGACACAAATTACGGTTTAAGTTATTTTGGGATCGGTTTTGTCAAAATTAAAAAATAATCTGAACTAAAGTAAGGTGAGCTTCTGTAACCCAAGGTCAGCTCAAAGATGTATGAGGACCCCTTTAAATGTAGTATAACCTTACCTGCCACAACAATCAGATGTAAGGTGGAGTTATGACGTCCTCTTCTGTTCTGGGCTTCACAGTAATAATTCCCACTGTGTTCAGCTCTGAAGTCAGTGATGGTGAAGTTCTGTCCTGATGCTTTTGGTGAGTCTTCATTCTCCTTGTACCAGGTGTATTTAGCTGCTGGGTTAGCATCACTGCTGCAGGTCAGAGTCACTGAACTGCCCTCCACTATCTCAGCAGAGGGACTCACTGACACAGAGGGAAGCTTTGGAGCATCTGGAGAAGAGATGAACATGAATTAGTTTCCGGTCAAACAAGGTTGTTGTTTTGAGTGCCTCCTACTGGGAGGGGCACCAAAGAGAAACATTAACACATAAACAGTATATGTCATAATTTATTTGGTTCCTTATCTACTAATGCTCCACTTGATAATCTGCAACATGGGAGAAACTGTGTAGTGACCAACTAACATTTAGTGAAAATACAATATTAACATATATAGAACATTTACTACGTCAGGATGGACAAGAGAGGCATTTGCATGGTGAATTTCTCCCCCACTAAAGCTGTAAGCTTTGTAAAAAGGAAAATATCAACAGATTAACTAGAACAGAAAACGTGTCTATTTTTCACATGACACATCTCTAAATTAAAAATACAGTATATCATAAAAAGCATCGACAAATGATGTCATGATTTGGCTACGCCTCCTCCCCCTCCCTTGTGTCTTCTCAGTTTTTTCCCTCCCTGCTGTTTCTGTCAGTCTTGTCTGTCTAGTCCTGTCAGTGTGTGTGTGGGCGCACCTGTGGCTCATCTACTATCAACTCCTACAGTTAAATACTCCAGCTCAGCTCCCACTCTTCGCCAGTTTGTCAGTTTACCTCCGGTGTTACTCCCGTCGCTGCTTGCCTGCCCGTCCATTGAGTTACCTGCCCTTTTCCCTCGCCACCCGCTTCTGAATCAGCGGACACAATCGATTTGGTGGACACAACGGCAGATGCCCCGAGGAGTCAGTTAGCTCTCGCCAGCCAAGGAATCCTCCTGGGGGAACACGACCAATCCATCCGGACTCTCATGAACGCACAAAAAGGTATTCACGAACAGATTGCTCGCCTTTCCGATCAAGTAACTGCACTGTTGCAATTAGTCTCCTCTACTCAGCCATCTCCCCTAAGACCTGTTCCTCAACCGAATCCTACGCCCCCGACCCTGAGGCCGTGGTTTCCTGCTTCAGTGTGCCATTGTGTTCACCCAACGGCCGCAGACCTTCGCTTCTGATCCTACTAAGGTACTCTATATCCTGGGCCTGTTAAGAGGGAGAACACTAGCCTGGACAGAAGCAGTAAACGTCAATATTCCGATTACAACCCTGTCTTTGCACCAATTCGAGGCAATGCTCTGAGAGGTTTTTGATCATCCCGATCACTGTGGTGACTTAGAGCTCAGAACCCTGTCCGCCGACGCGGGCTGGAATGATGCAGTGCTACTGGGTGCATTCAGGAAGGGATTAAATGAAGAGATTAAGGATGAATTAGCGTCACGAGATGACCCTTCCAGTTTGGGATAAGGGGTGGTGATGGCACAATGGATAAGATGCCTGCCTTTGGTGTGAGAGACCCGGGTTCAATCCCTCACTGCGATCATCCACCAATGTGTCTGCGTGAGCGGCGGCGGAGGGAGCATGCTGACCGGCCCGCCTCTGATCCTCGGCCACGTCGCCGACTCACCTACGCAGCCCCCATGATCCCTGCCACTACCTCTGGGCCGCAGCCAACTTCCATTTCCCTACCTGAGCCCATGTAGTTGACACCGGAGGAACACTCTCGAAGACACAATCAGGGTGCCTCTATTGTGGCAGCAAGGGTCACTTTGTTTCCTCATGCCTGGTTCGGCCAACAGGCCCGGCTCTTCAGTAGGCGTGGGCGTACTGAGGGGCCAGCACCTTAGCCCCACTAACAATCCCCCTCGTCTGCTAATCCCTGCAACTTTGTGCACGCCTTTGATTTCTCTGCCACTCCAAGCCCTCACTGACTCCAGTGCAGAGGGAAATTTTATTAATCGGAGTCTGGCCATTCAGTCTAGTTTCCCTCTGGAACCACTTCCTGAGCCCTGTACTGCCCAGGCACTAGATGGCCACATCCAACACAGCCCATATTGTTGAGTCTACGAAACCCCTTAGACTAGTGTTATCTGGAAATCACCATGAAGAAAATCTCATTTAAAGTCATCTCTGCCCCACAGACCCCTATCATTTTAGGGTTTCCCTGGCTCAAACTACGCAATCCTCATATTGACTGGGCCACCGGCAAGACTCTGGGCTGGAGTTCTCACTGCTTATCCTCCTGTCTGCAATCTGCATTACCCCCAGCAGAGGGTGCTACTCCCCCACTAGAGTCCCCTGACTTATCTAAAGTCCCCTCTGAATATCATGACCTGAGAAGAGTGTTCAGCAAGGATCTAGCGCTGTCTCTCCCACCTCAAAGATCTTATGACTGTGAGATCAAACTGCAAAAAAAGATAAATCCCTTCGTCCCTGTATTGATTACCGTGGCCTGAACAACATAACTGTTGTACATAAACAACATAACAAATATCCTTTGCCACTGATCAACTCAGCATTCGAACCCCTGCAGCAAGCCACAGTCTTCTCCAAACTGGATCTTCGCGACGCCTACCACCTGGTGCATATTAAGGAGGGGGACGAATGGAAGACTGCTTTCAACATCCCACTCGGCCACTTTGAGTGCCAGGTAATGCCTTTTGGTTTGACTAATGCGCCTGCAGTATTCCAAAACCTGGTGAACGATGTACTTTGTGACTTCCTGAATCGTTTTGTTTTTGTATACTTGGATGATATATTGATTTTTTTCCAGACATCCCATTTAAGCACGTTTCCCACGTCTGCCAGGTTCTTCAGCGGCTGCTGGAGAACCGGTTTTATGTCAAGGCAGAGAAGTGTGAATTTCACTCCAATTCCATGAGATTTTCGGGCTATATCATTGGGCGAGGACAGATACAGGCAGACCCAGTCAAGATCTATGTAGTGGTAGAGTTGCCGGTTCCGGTTTCCTGTAAACAGCTACAACAATTTTTGGGATTCGCTAACTTCTACTACAGGTTTATCAGGGATTACAGTAAGGTCGCCGCCCCTTTAACCAAACTAACCTCCACCAAATCACCTTTCTCCTGGCAGCCTGAGGCCCAGGTTACCTTTGTCAGTTTAAAGTCCCTGTTCACGTCTTCTCCCATCCTAGTGCATCCAGATCCCACCAAGCAGTTTATTGTCGAGGTAGACGCATCAGACAGTGGGGTGGGGGCCGTGTTGTCCCAGCGTTGTGCCTTCTTCTCACGTCGACTAACACCCGCGGAGAGGAATTATGATGTGGGGAATCGAGAATTGGGCTTTGTTTTTTGGTCGCTTCAACATGTCTCTAACCTACAGGCCAGGCTCTAGGAACACTAAACCAGCCCAGACACCTCCCTCCCAGCTGCGTGGTGGCAGCCATTTCCTGGGAGGTTCAGTCAGTCATTAGGGAGGCTCAGAGGGCCCACCCAGATCCAGGTAACGGTCCTGCCAACCCTTTATTTGTGCCTGATCCTGTCCATTCACTGGTCCTGCAGTGGGTCCACAGCTCACGCTTTTCCTGCCACCCTGGGTATCGGAGGACCTTATCCCTGCTCAAGAGAAGTTTCTGATGGCCAACTATGGAGGCAGACACACGGGAGTTTGTGTCAGCCTGCACAGTCTGCGCCCGGGGGAAGTCGTCCACATCGCCCCCCCCCCCCCCCTTTTTTGAGCTCCGTCCACTATCTGTACCTGGTCGTCCATGGTCTCACCGGCCTACCTCCGTCCCAAGGTAATGACACCATACTCACCATAGTTGACCGCTTTTCCAAGTCTGTCCACTTTGTTGCACGTGAGACCACTGATCTCCTTGTCCAGCATGTGATCCACCTTCATGGAATTCCCAAAGACACAGTGTCGGACAGAGGCCCACAGTTTGTTTCTAAGGTATGGAGCAAGTTTTGTCAGTCTCTCATCTGGTTTCCATCCTCAGACTAATGGACAAGCTGAGAGGGCCAACCAAGACCTGGAGGCAGCCCTCCGATGTATCGCTGCCCAGAATGCCGATTGTTGGAGTTCCCACCTGGCTTGGGTCAAGTACGCCCACAACTCCCTTGTCAGTGCGGCTATGGGTCTGTCTCCATTCGAGGCCTCTCGGGGCTACTAATCTCCGCTGTTCCCAGCTCAGGAGAGTGACTCAGTGCCGTCGGTCCAACACCACTTCCGCCGCTGTCGCAGGTTCTGGAGGGACACCTGGGCCGCTCTCCTCAAGTCTACGGAGAACAACCGCCGCCTGACAGACCGACATAGGGTCCCGGCCCCTGAATATAAGCAAGGTCAGAAGGTCTGGTTGTCTACCAAGAATATTCCCCTCAGCTCAGAGTCCAGAAAACTGTCACCTCGGTTCATTGGTCCCTATTCTATTGAAAGAATTGTTAATCCCTCAGCTGTCAGACTCCAATTGCCTTGTGTCGATGAGGATTCACCCCACCTTCCACGTGTCCCAGTTGAAACCGGTGGTGACCAGTCCCTCCCTGCTGTTTCTGTCAGTCTTGTATGTCTAGTCCTGTCAGTGTGTTTGTGTGGGCGTGTCTGGCCCTGACTCATCACCAACTGCAGCGTTCTGCACATGTGGTTCATCTACCATCAACTACTGCAGTTAAATACTGAGTGGGTATCTTTGTCCTGGTTTGTCTCTGGAAGAAACCCACAGTGCATCTGGAAAGTATTCACAGCGCTTCACTATATTGCCTTCTTCCAAAATGGATGAAAGTCATTATTTTGCTCAAAATTGTACAAACAATACCCTTTAATAACAATGTGAAAGATGTGGGGTTTTATTTTTCAATCTTTACAAAGTTATTTAAAATGAAAAACAAAAAAAGCACATCCAGTCTGTGGAAATACTGCATTCCCCCCCCTCAGATTAGTGTCAGCTGAACATTGGATTACATTTTGCTCTATCAAGGTATCTCTTCAAGGAGGAACAGGAGGAATGATTAGTGACAAAAACTATTTATATATTTGAAAATGTCTGAAATGATCCCATAAACCCCTTGTGATGCTACTTTAGTTTCTACAAACCTAACCCGATCAGACCTTCTCATCCACTATCTATAATTCAACACATTGTGCTTTGCTGATGTTTTGTACTTACACTGGACATCTATGGATACAGATGTGGAGTTGATCTGGCCCAACTCATTCTCAGACCTGCAGTAGTATATACCTCTGTCCTCTAAGCTGATAGAGGTGAAATGATAAATGTCCTCTGGTCCCTGAATCAGTGTTTGGTTCTCCTTGTACCAGGTGTATTTAGCTGCTGGGTTAGCATCACTGCTGCAGGTCAGAGTCACTGAACTGCCCTCCACTATCTCAGCAGAGGGACTCACTGACACAGAGGGAAGCTTTGGAGCATCTGGAGACAAAAGAGAAAACTTATGAATCTTTGTTCACAGGTCTGTTATAGGCATGGGGTCCCACAACCTCGGAGGAGCAATGTAGTAATAATTCAGTGATAATTTTGATTCATTATTTTGATTTCCCAGTTGTTACTTTGTTATCCGCCTGGTTTAGTAATCCTGCTTCATGAGTAAGGCTGTAGTTGCCTCTACAAAGCTAGCTAGCAGGTCACTAACAGACTTGTACATGAAACTTGGCCACAGGTTTTCTCTTCACGACCCTTTTCTATGAAGAAACTTGGGGGCTTCTTACATGAATAAAAAATAAAAACTGACCTCAAAACTTCTCACATTGTGGGCAAAACATTATTTCTTCAGTTTGTTGCTGGAACCTCACATTTTGGCAAGTACCATTACAATTCACACGGCGTTACTTAGAGGGGAGCTGCATGCAATGTCCATGTGGTTGGTACTGCAGTCTCTATTTATTACTCACTGTTACATTTAGAGCTAAACTGAGGCTTATTGTTTCTCTCTGCTCGCCTGCTTTTCACCGGTCTTGTACCGAGCTGTGCGGGCGCGCGTGCCTCACAACTAACTGTACATGCACGTTGCGGTACTGTTTAAAAGCGATATAATATTCTTTCTGAGGTTCATCAGCGGTGATAAATGATCCAAACGTCCCGCGAGGTGCGGACAGCTCGGCACAACACCGGTGAAGCTTGAGGCTCCGTCTCTTCAGCAGGTGTTCCTCTGCCACTACACCTACACACACATACACATTACGCCCACACATGCGCGCTGACACCCCGACCTTAAGGGTTAGGGTTACAATTTTGGATTTATTCATGCACTTTAGAAACATTTATTAAAAGCTTCTTTCTTTTCACATGTTTATTTACAGCACTATATGTTGAAGTGTATATTGTAACAGGCAGCATGTTAACTTATTGGGAGAAAACTGGGAGTTCTGTTTGAGCACCCCCATATCACCAAAATGACACGATCCTTGTTTCATAACGCTGTTGCAAGCTTTGACTGTGAGATTGACAGCCGAATCAGGCTCCTCCCATTGAAGCATCAAAAAGCTTCAACTAGGGTCAGCCCTAGTCCATTGCTCTGAATATATGTAATTAGGCATCTGACAGACAGCCAATCGTTACAGAGATCTGAAACCCAACTTCAACTCAACAGAGGATGAGAAGTACAGATGAGTAGATGTTTCTGAGACTTGTTCCAACTCCACCTGCTGTTTATGTGTTCCTCCTGCTAATAATGGGTTCAGCCTCTACCCCTACCAAAGATTTAGTAAAATCCTTTTCATGCAAAAACTGAGCTGTTTGTAGTTTTAAATAAGCTGTTTCACTCACATTTCACATTAATGATGTATTAGTTGTCTTCCTCCCCAGCTGGTTCTCAGCTGCACAGTAATACTCTCCAGAGTCAGAGGACTGGATGGAGCTGAAGACAAGCTGTGGTTCTTCACTGAGCAGAGTTTGGTTCTCCTTGTACCAGGTGTATTTAGCTGCTGGGTTAGCATCACTGCTGCAGGTCAGAGTCACTGAACTGCCCTCCACTATCTCAGCAGAGGGACTCACTGACACAGAGGGAAGCTTTGGAGAATCTGCAGAAGATATGAAAATGAATTACTTGAAGATTAGAATATGTAATCAAGGACGATTCATTCATTCTGTGTTTGTTTATTAGACAGATAGGGAAGGGAAGTCACACATCTGGCTAAAACTAAATTCAAGTATCAGCATGGAAATTTATCTTTGTGCAATTTATGTCCCACCAATAAAATCGACATATTGAGGAAATATTTAGCAATCGCCTCACAGAAATCACCCACTTTCAAGTCCAGGGAAATATAGGGTTTCTATGTGGAGACCTGAATGCAAGAACTGGTACTGAACCGGATATTATTGACCCACAAGGTAATAATCACGTGTTTGGCCAGACCCCTTAGTAAATCTCCAATTATCACTCACAGAAACAACCTTGATAGTGTGACAAACAGTAGTGGTACAGGGGCTGCTACACCTCTGTCGAGCCTCAAGTCTGTACTTTCTTGACTGTAGGATCAGAGGAGACTCTTTAGGGAGATTTACATACTCTTCTGCTCTTGGGTGTAATGTAGTGGACTATGCAATCACTGACTTGGACCCCTCCACTTTCAACGCATTCACTGTCAGACAGCAAACAGCACTCTCAGACCACAACCAAATAAATGTGTTTCTGTTTCTATTGCTCCTCTGTAAAAGCTGATAAGAATTGGCACGGGAATTTGGCCTTCTTAAGCTCCAGCCTTTTTCACCAGCATGGAGATGTGGGACGACCATGTCAGGTTCTCTGTGACGTTGATTCCCAGGAACTTGATCTATTCACCCGCTCGATTAATAAGAATAAGACTGAAGGACAGTCAGGAAAGACTAACTGATGGCAGAAAAGAGTGCACTGGGGGTGGAGAGGCTAGTTACCCTTTCCACATGCCCATGAAGAAAAGCCCTCCTTTCATGGACGCCCCAACCAACTACAAGAAAGATACAGAGAAAACATTGAGAGGCGGGACAAGGTGGATCTCTCTGACAAACTCATGGCCTCCCCTGTCATGAAGCTCTCTGATGGCTTCGTGAAGATAGACCAATGACCAGTTTGCATACTGCCTGAGAAAATAATGTTTCTCATTTACTGATAGAGTTGTTTTTCTGGTGCTGAAATTTTTTTTCGGTGTTGGCGAATTATAAAAAACCCCACTTAATATTACCAGTTTTTTTTTTTTTGTAATACAACTTGACCAGCGGCGATAGCAAGCTTTTTTAATAGCAGGAGAATCCACACAACAGGTGCGTCTCACTCTCTCCTGCAGTGCCGCTGCTTGAGGCGCGTCAAATCTGACATCCAGACTTTTGTCAAACGAGATTAGGCCCATTAAAGTTGAATCTGTCACAGGGCAGCCACAGTCACTCAGACCGTAGACCGTCGGCCTCCCTTCTTGTTTTAACCTGATGGCATGATCTCTGTCATCACGTGCAATTGATTGCATGCATACACACATCAACACAGCGGTCAGTCAGTGCGCGAGTGTGCGTAGAAAAAATGCACAGGAGAACGAGAGAAAGAGAAAAGGCAGAGAAAATGAAAATGAGCAGAATACCACCTCTTTAATAGACTACATCTTTTCAAAAGAGGAGCTTTACACACAACCTTATCAGAGCGAATGACAATATTAGGATTTCTTACTACTAAGATGTCTGTCGAGTCTGTGAGGAATAAATCTTCAGAAACTTTACTCCATTATAAAGTTTTACAATGAAAAATTTATTATTACGGTATAGAATACTCTAATATGGTTATGTCTGAAATTATAATAGTATTGTGCATAAGCATGTTTTTTTCCTGACACAGTGGAGTAAACTCACACACTGAAGGAGAGCAGAAATCCTCATGTCCTTTTACAGCACAGGAGATGATGTCTCCAGGATAAAACTGATCTTTATAAGAAGATGTCTCCACCCTTTCCATTTTCTGTCCATTCTTGAACCAGACGTAGGAAGAACGATCAGGAAGACGACAGCTGCTGTGACAAAGCAGCTCTGCCTCAGTATAATTCTGGTAGACTGTTGATCTGATCACCTGCACCTGGAGATCTAAATCTGTGGAGAAAACACAGAAATATTTGAAAAATTATTTTTGTGAAACTGAATCAAACAGACATACACAGAGATTTAAACAACAATAAAATTGTGACCATCATCCAATCACTTAATCACACAAACGTTATTTCCCATTAGGATCACTATTCTGCATGTTCACTTGTCATCAGATAGTTTAAATGTGCTGTTACAGTTTGTGTTCATCAGTACCTGTGACAGTCAGAGTTGTACCAGGTAAACTACTCCTCCATTCAAAGGTATATGCTGTGAATTTGAAGTGATACTCAGCTGAGTCGCTCTCTCTCAGGTCAGTGATTCTCAGAGTGGAGCGTCCTCTCTCTGTTTCAAGGACCTGAACACGACCTGCATACTGGGAGTCTTTACTAAGGTCCTCAGGCTGTGAGGGATTCTGCCACTGAAGACTACGTTCAGGTCTGAACCAGAATTTAGATCTGATAGTTTCATAACTGTTGTAAGTACAAGAAATGTCCACTGATGAGCCTTTGAAGGCACAGATGCTTCTGTCAGTGTAAGTCACTCTGTTGCATGAATGACCGTGGCCACCTGAAAAATATAATAATAATTTTTATTATTATTACAAAAACTATGGTCTTTACTGCAGTAATTCACAGCTAGTTGTATTGCTGTGGATGGGGTTGCTCATCATAAAAGATACATGAAGTCATGGTCAGTGTTGGGCAGTAACGCGTTACTGTAATATTGTTGCTTTTCCCAGTAACTAGTAGTGTAACGGATTACGATTTCCAAAACAGTTATAATATTACAGTTACTAATCCAAATAACGCTGCGTTACTGTGTTCCTGAACGCATCGACGTGTTCAAGTCAGCTGTTCAGCCAAGAAGCTGAAGATAGAATGAAGAAAAGGGAGAGAGGCGTTGTTTCTACAGCAGTAAGTACTCCCATTATTGTATCACAGAATAAGATGCAAAGAACATTGTCGTGTGTTGTAAACTTTGTGCGACCAGCAAAACAATTCTACATCTAATCTATTGAAGCATCAGCTGAACAGCACAGCAACGAGAAACTTAGCCTATAGAAATAAACTCTGGCCGCTACTGCCAGTTATCACTTAATAGTGCTCTAATAAAAGTGTGCGCAGAAAAACAGTAGTTCAAAAGTCAAGAGTGAAAGATATAGTAACGTAACTAGTTACCCAGTAATAAGTAAAGTAATATTATTACTTTTTAAGGAGTAATAAGTAACTAGTACATTTACAATTTCAGCCCAACACTGGTCATGGTACAGAACATTAGTCACATTAGTAGAAGTTTGTGGAGTAAACTCACACACTGATGGAGAAGGAAAATGTCCTTTAAGGGCACATGAATAGCTGTCTCCAGGATAAAAGTAGTCTGAATAAGAAGATGCTTCTTCCTTAATTTTCTGTCCATTCTTGTACCAGATGTAGGAGGTTTGATCAGGTAGACGACAGCTGCTGAGACACTTCAGCTGTGACCATGTACAAATGTAAGTCTTGCATGATTGTGAGCTGCTCATCTGCACCTGGAAACCTGTATATGTAAAGATATAAAACAAATATAATAACTGAACTGTCAATTTCCACGTATGATAATTGGCACACTGAGATTAACAGCCAACGTACACAAATGTTACCTGTGACAGACAAAGTGACTCCAGGTGAACCAGTAAAGCTTCCACCTGGTTGGTTTGTTATGAACCTGAACTTGTACTCAGCTGAGTCGCTCTCTCTCAGGTCTGTGATTCTCAGAGTGCAGATGTTGTTAGAACAACTGTACTGCAAACGACCTGCGTACTCTGAGTCTGTTCTCAGATCCACAGGTACATCTCCATTCATCTGAGTAAACCAGAATGTTTCCTCAACTGTAGTATCACGGTCATTTATTCTGGATGGGTGTGTGTAGGTGCAGCTTATTTCCACTGTTGATCCTTTTAAGGCACAGATCTGAGTAGAGGTGTAAGTCACTCCCCAGCCATTCTGAGCCTGTATCACTGTAACACAGAGCACATCAGAAACTACAGTCAGACTCAACAACATCCGGAGACAGACTTGTGACAGGCAGATGTGTGAAGGTGGTTGTAGAAAGGTAACCTTGACCAGCTGCAAAAAGCCCAGAATCTAATTCAATGCAGTCGCTGTCACAAAGAGTTCTTCATGATTCACCTTTTAAAGCTTGAGATCATTTTGACTTAAAACTGGCTCAACACTCCGGGTGCTCTGGCTTCCTCCCACCGTCCAAAGACATGCGGACAAGGTTGATTGGCGACCCTAAATTCTCCTTAGGTGTGAATGTGAGCGTGACTGGTTGTTTTTCGCAGAGCACCTGTCCAGGGTGCACCCCGCCTCTCGCCCGATGTCAGCTGGGATTGGCTCCAGCCCCCCGTGACCCTGTACGGTTGACGATGGATGGATGGACTGACTCAACAGACCTTTTTCACAGCAGACATTTTGGCTTGTCTGTCACAATCCTGGTCTCGGTCTGTCTGTTATTTTGCCTCGTCTGCTTTGAGTTCTGATTCTTGTTTCAATATGTTTATGGCGTTGGCTTTTCCTGTCTTGTGTTAGGGAGTTTTGTTCCATGTCTTGTGTTTCCTCTGTTCAGCCTTGTTTATGTTTATTTGCATTTTCAACTTAGTTCAGTTTTTGGTTCCGTCTCATTCTGTGTTCTGGTTTTAGTTCTTCTGTGGTCAGGCTTCTGTGTCAGTTCTTTGTCTTGGTCCTCAGTTGTGTTTACTAGTTTCTTCCAGTTTTGAGTCACATGTATTTTATGTTTTGGTTTACTCATCCTGGTCCATTGTCCATTGTTTTGTGCATTATTTGTATGCTTATTTATTCATTGAGCATTTATTTCCCTTTATGTCAGAATCCGTCCTCTAGGAGGTTTTCACATAAAGTTACAAACTGCACCAAACTGTAGCCAAACAACTGGGTGTAGCTTAAACGTAACGTTAGCTCTCTAAGCGTTCGACCAGCTTATAAAAAAGCCACAGTCACGTAATGTTCCTTTCTTTATAGGTTCCATATTGACGGATGAAGTAGGATGTTGTTGTGGTGGTGTCACTGATTTTTGAGCTACCGTCATCGACAACAGAACCCTTGAATGTCTGTGTTGTACCACACGTAACAGTCTTTTTCTACGCCGCTGTTATGGAGAACCAGTCCGCTAACGTTATGTGAAGCGCACATGGTTGCAGTATTATGCGCAAATGTTGGAAAGAGCAAATGCAAAAAAATCTGTCTCAAGTCAAAGTCGAGTCTTTTGTCTGTTTTACTCAAGCAAGTCTCAAGTCTTCAAACGTGCATCGACTCGAATCAAGTCATGTGACTTGAGTCCCCCACCTCTGTTACAAAGAGTGCTAACAGAAGTATAAAGTAGTTTTGCTAACGTGTTAGGAAACAGTTGCCTGTTTATACACTACGCTGTTTACTTGCTACTTAACAGCTGATTGTTTTCTATATGTTAAATTACTGTCTACTAGTGTACATATTTTGTTACAATATGTTAGTCTTACAGGACTTCAGTCTGTGTTGTTACTATAGATTTATTCTGTCTGAGTAAGGATTATGTCTCAGGTACATACTGTATCAGTGAAGAAGTGTGTGCATTCTCTGCACCTGGGAATTTCCTGTAAAATTGTATAAACTGCTTTTTTGTACAAGAATCATTAGAGTAAAAGTTCTCGCTGAAGAAACATCTCTTTTGACTCTCATGATAGTCTTTCCCATTCTCAGGGGTGGAACATTAAGGGGGGTGTCAGGGCTCTGAAAAATAATTTGTGTATCAGATTCAGATCCCCTCTGAAATTGAACGGGTTCTTCCTTGGTCCATGCTACATCCTTCCACCAAGTTGAAGGGTGTAAATCAGAACAGTAGTTTTCTATAATCCTGCTTCCGTTTAGTTGAGCTACTTCCAGGATCCTGACGTTGTGCATCGTGGCCACAGGGCAGGGATTACTCAGACACTTGATGAAACTGAGTCTCCATTAATGGAATTTGTTTCACCTGTGTTTTTCCTGCTATGAAATGTCTGCTGTGAAAAACGGTTGTAACTTAGGAAGAAAAGTTATATAATGTTAATGCTAGTGAAAATTCTACATGTGGCCAAAATGTATATACTGTATAAAGCACTTTTATCAACGGTGATTACAAATTATTGATTTATAATCAGTTGAGCAAATTATTGATACTGAATACTGAGTAAACATAATTCACATTGAAGTTATGACAAGGAAACCGATAAAGTGGGAGACTTGGTGATCAGTGAACTAACTTAGTGGTTCCAAACCCTTTCTGTCAGACATACCCCAGGGCCCTGATGGCTTTTAAAAGTCGACACAACACAATATTGTGAACTTCAGTTTATAAAGTTTACATCTTTAACTTATAAAGGTACAGATATGTTACTGGTGTAAAAACAGCTCTCTGTTGGTCGTCTTGTACAGACGTCAGTTTAAAGAAAGAGAAGTGAATATCTGGTGTTGCAGAGATCTCGCCACAGTTCATAACATCACACATCAAATGTGCTAAATGTCTCACATTATAAATGTAGATGGACAGTACCTTGTACAGAGAGAAGGAAGACAATAAATCCACTCGCTGCTGCTGTTAAACTCATAGCTGCTCCTCACGTCTGTTAAATCAGCAGGTAGATCACATATATGAGATGTCCTGTACGTCAGTTAGTCACAATAAATATCTGTAATGAAAAAGGCAGGATGTGGTCTTTGACCAGTTTGTTTCTCTGTGGTTGGTATAGTTGGTATGATAAAAGCTGCCCTGGCTTCCTTCCTCTTTACATTATTAGGATTCATCTACAGATGAAAATCTGTAAATCTCAAGTCTGCAAGATGAAATGAAAAAATGATTATTATTCTTATTATCTTTATTATTCTTCCTGTTGTTTTGCATGATGCAGAAAGAGTTATGTTTTATGAGTGAGTCCCGGTTGTGTTTGTCTCGTGCAGGAGAAGGACAAACATTAACACGTCAGCACACGAGGAAAGCATTACACATATCTGCTGCTGGTTACACACATTTCCACTGATTCCAGTTGTTGGTCGTAACTTGCAAAGCAACACAGCAATGTGCAAACATGCAGGATTTAAAATAATCAAAGGATTCTGCCATGGATCCAACATCTTGTTCATGACTCTTGTACAGTGCTACTCTAGAGCTCAATGACTAATGCATGTTGCTAAAACAGAAAGGGGAAGTGAGGTCACTCTCACTCATTCACACATATATGTATATCTATATATATCTGTAGTCATGGTACAGCACATTAACTAAAAGGCACCACTGGATGGAGTTATGTACAACACACACAAATCTATGTTGTAAAAAAGAAAATACTCTGAATAAGAAGGATATTTTTCTTCCTTCTGACCTTTTCTTGTATCAGATGTAAGAAGGACAATGAGGTACACACCTGCTGTGTTCCCCACACTTAAATGATCCCCAGTAAGGAGACTTTAGAGACAGTCTGCTCAGCTCCTGCACATGGAGCCCTGACTCACTGACTAACAGTCAACGTCCACAAACTCTAATAGATACACAGTGACATCTGGAACTAGTTTTAACTGTTATATTAAGATAAGGCACACACATATTAAATGAACTGGTGGGTCTTGTTTGGAAATGCAAACTGTGATATAATTATGCTGATGACACATGAGCAGAAAAACACATGCAATAAAAATATATACAGATATTTAGATTATGGGACAAAATGTGTAACATAACGGACATGGACCGGTAACCTGCTTCTATTTTTGTTTATATTTTGGAATTGCACCTTATTAATATTTTATATTATGTTTGCAGTCTATATATTTGCATTTATTCCTGCTTTGTATTAGAACTGCTGCACAACAATTTCCCTCCAGATAAATAGTTCATGCCCTTCTTGAAAACTACACAGTAAATCTCCCAAAATGTTAGTTACTTCACTGTGGTCAAGATTCAAATACTTAGTTTAAAGGTTCAGTGTGTAAGTTTTAGTGATGTCTAGTGGTGAGGGTTGCAAATTGCAGTCAGCGGCTCACGGTGCATTCACATGCAAGTTGTGAAGTAGTTCTTCCAACTTCAGTGTGTTCATGTGCTCTGAAGTCTGAATGTGGAATCAACATGGATGCTACTACAAAGATGTGTTGGATTAGCATCATCAGAGCATATAAACAACACGCAGACATCTAGTTCACTCTACATGGACAGCAAACTAACCCTTATAACCATATTACAAATTACATGTTAGCAAATTATGTATAGACCAGGGCTGACCCCGAATAGTCGAAGATTCGATACTTCGATGTGAGGAGCCTGAATCGACTGTCAGTCTCACAGTCGAAGCTTCGAAAGAGCGTTATGAAATGAGGACCATACCATTTTGGTGATATGGGGGTCCTCAATTCTATTTCAGATCAGACTGAAATAGAACTACCAGTTTTCTCCCAATAAGTTAACATGCTGCCTATTACAATATACACTTCAACATATAATGCTGTAAATAAACATGTGACGCATTTTATAAATGTCTTTAAAGTGCGTGAATAAATAAATAAATAAATACAATTTTAACCCTAACCCTTAAGGAAGCACACATGTGTGGGCGTAATGTGTGTGTGTGTGTAGTGGCAGAGTAGCACCTGCAGAAGAGATGGCGCACCAGCTTCGTCGGTGTTGTGCCGAGCTGTCTGTACCTTGCAGGACGTTTGGATCATTTATCACCATTGATGAACCTCACAAAGAATTAAAACCGCAACGTGCATATACAGTTAGTTGTCAAGCACGCGTTCACACAAAACTCGGCACAAGACCGGTGAATGGCAGGCGAGCAGAGAGAAAAGGGTCAACAATAAGCTTCAGTTCAGCTGTAAATGTACAGTGTAAGTAACAGTGAGTAAGACTGCAGTCATATGATTCGATTGTCAGTTGACTATAGGCAAGACTTGACAATTCTGATTCGACTGTGTAAATCCTTAGTCAGGAACAGCCCTAGTATATACAATACATGATTTTCTACAAATTAGTAGTAAAAAGTTTTGTATACTTCTTTATGTCCCATGTACATTTTATTTCTCTTTTTGCAATAAAGATATAAGGGAGGAAAAAAATGTAATTATTCTGGCACCACATGAACGCACCATCAGTCACCTCTCCAACACGCTTTATATGCTCTTGTTCCTGGTGTCTTCTAATAAATAATAATAATAATTGGTCTATTTGGGTAAATACAAAATTAATTCTGAATAATAAACACCGGGAGTTTGTTTAAAGCTAAAATCCAAACCTTTCTGCACACTGTCGCCCTCTGCAGCAGTGAGAGGAAACTGAAATGATGATCAAACTGCAGAGTTGTTGTGGAAGCTGGCTGTTTATTTCAATCAGCCACTGCAACACATTGAAAATGATACAACTAGCAAAGTGTGACAGAGCTGGGCTTCTGTTTGATTTCAGTGTTTAAACATAGACTGTACATGCTGTGAAATACTTAGCTTCCAGTTCTACATGTTTGTTTTGATCAGACGTTATTGGCTTTCATTACCAGCACAGGTGTGATGTGAAAGGACAACCAGTGTTTCTTAAAAGCAATTTATTACATTCCATTTTGAAATAACATTTTGTATACTGAGTAAAATCCTGAACTTATGTAATGTACCTGCACAGGTAACAATGACGCTTACATTCTACTCTAATCTTGTGCTACATGCTGCTGCTGACGTCTACCTGCTGCTGCTAATGAAAACTAAAAATGAAAATGTTTGCAGTTAAAGGTAAATGTATCCTCATCCTCCACAGCCCCCTGTTCTCCACTGACTACTTCAATGCTGTACTTCTCTCTGTTTCCATCCAGGTGAGTCCCTCTGGTTACAGTTTTGGTTCAAGGCTGAGGCGTTGCTACAATCAGGATCAGACTCCAACTGATGGGGAGAGAAAACAAGATGAGAGGCAACGGCCTCATAAATGGAATTAGAACAATTTGTTTTTAAATTAAAATGAATGTATAAGTCAACAAATTATAACTCTTTGGTAGAGGAAGTTCTGTCACTGTGGCCCAACAGATTTCTCACCTCTAATGTCTCTATGGGTTCATTTGGTTCAGTGGTGGAGCTCAGAGTTTTCTTCTTCCTAAATTGAACCCAAAAAATAAATAAATAAATAAAAAGTCAATAACTCCAAAACTATGAAAGTAAATATTCAAAGATCAGTGATGGAACTGATTTATTCTTATAGTTTCACCTCATCCACAGACAAACCAGAAGCAGAGGAATCAGCATCACAACCACCAGAGTCAACCTGATGATATTTATTATCATTGTTGTTTTATCTAGAAATGGAGATAGACAGTTATTAGATAAACTGTTCTGGACCTCATTAGGAAGTAGTAGGGTTTAATTCATGAATCACTTTGCCAGGTGATGCTCTTCTGTTAATCAACCAAGTAGTGTCATGGAGAAACGTACCTGCTAAAACAATCAGATGTAAGGTGGAGTTATGACGTCCTTTTCTGTTCTGGGCTTCACAGTAATAATTCCCACTGTGTTCAGCTCTGAAGTCAGTGATGGTGAAGTTCTGTCCTGATGCTTTTGGTGAGTCTTCATTCTCCTTGTACCAGGTGTATTTAGCTGCTGGGTTAGCATCACTGCTGCAGGTCAGAGTCACTGAACTGTTCTCCACTATCTCAGCAGAGGGACTCACTGACACAGAGGGAAGCTTTGGAGCATCTGGAGGAGAGATGAACATGAATTAGTTTCCGGTCAAACAAAGTTGTTGTTTTGAGTGCCTCCTACTGGGAGGGGCACCAAAGAGAAACATTAATAACACAGTATATGTCATAATTTATTTGGTTCCTTATCTACTAACGGTCCACTTGATAATGACATGGTAGGGGAGAAACTGTGTAGCAACTTACTATAACATTTAGTGAAAAATACAATATTAACACGTTTTACTACATCAGGATGGACAAGAGAGGCATTTGCATGGTGAATTACTCCTCTATTAAAGCTGTAGCTTTGTAACAAGGAAAATATCAATGGATAAACTACAAAAGAAAGCATGACAGATCTAAACCAAAAATATAGCAGGTCATAAAAAGCATCGACAAATGAGAACACAATATATTTTCACAAAACTTTATCATGAAATAGACTAGAGGTTCAGACTGTCAGGTTTTTCTAAATATAATACTTTGATTGCCATATTATGCATGTTGAAAGAGACACTGGTCCCTGCAGTCACTCCTCCTCTCCACACAGTCTCAGTCAGGCTAACAGAGTAGGTATCTTTGTCCTGGTAGTTGTTTGTAGGTTTATTGCCAATGTTGTGTCTCGGGAAGAAACCTCCGGTGCATCCAGAGAGTATTCACAGTGTATTCACATAGCCTTATTCCAAAATGGATGAAAGTCAAAATTGTACAAACAATACCCCTTAATGACAAGGTGAAAGATGTTTTTTTTAATCTTTGCAAAATGATTTAAAATGAAAAACAAAAAAAGCACATGTACATTAGCATTCACAGCTTGCTTAAGACTTTGTTGAAGCATCTTTGGCACCAATTACAGCCTCAAGTCTTTGAGTATGATGCTACAAACTATTTTTGGGCAGTTTCTCTCATTCTTCTTTGCAGGAATTCTCAAGCTCCAACAGGATGGATGGGGATCGTCGGCGCACAGTCCTGCCACTGCAAAACATCCCCACAGCATGATGCTGCTACCACTATGCTTCATTGTATGGATGGTATTGGCCAGGTGATGAGGTGATGAGATGGTCAAAGTGACCAGCAGGTTCTTGGTCACCTCCCTGACAATGGCCCTTCTTCCTCCAGCTCTAGGAAGAATCCTGGTGGCTCCAAGCTGCCTTCTTTTACGGATGATGGAGGCTACTGCGCTCATTGGGACCTTTAACGCTGCAGAAATGCTTCTGAATCCTTCCCCAGATCGGTGGTCTACAGACAAATCCTTGGACTTCATGGCTTGGTTTGTGCTCTGACACTGTTAACTGTGGGATTGTTGAGTCCAATCAAGTTATAGAAACATCTCAAGGATGATCAGTGGAAAGAGGATGTACCTGAGCTCAATTTTGAGTGTCATGCCAAAGGCTGTGAATACTTATGTACATGTGCTGTTTTGTTTTTTATTTATAATAAATAAAAAAATATTTCAAACAAATTTCTTTCACGTTTTCGTTTGAGGTACTGTTTGTAACGCTGTAACATAACAAAATGTGGAAAAATTGAAGTGCTGTGAATTCTTTGTGATTTTTTAAAATGTTTTTTTTTTTTTTTGTGCGATACACTTGAGTTTAATGTTATGTGAGATATCAGATCAGTCCAATCAGCTGCAGCGTCCAATAAATATAACGGCTACCCGAAAAGGCGGCGTGTCGGTCATTAAAAGACTTCCACGAAGGAAGTCTTTTCTGATAGACAATACAAAGGTTGTTTTTACTGAATCATATTCATCTTATATGAAAATCTTCAGCCAAAACAAAATAGCCTACAGTAAACAACAGAATAATAGAACATGATCCACAAGGGGATAACGTAACAAGCAACAAAGGCTTTAAATAAAAATCTTTATACATTTTAACTGTTAAATACTTCAGACTATATAATACTTCAATGTAATGTATGATTTATATTGAAATGTTGTATTTGTGAATGTAATATTTTTCATATAGGCCAGAGGTCACTAATAGGCGGACCGCGGTCCGGATCTGGACCCAGCCGCCTTCCTCTCCGGACCGCTGACCTACAGCCCATTTATTATTGAGACTTACTACCTCGTGACGGAGCGTTTCTATTTTAACCCGCGCAGCTTTTCTAGCATTTACTGTACTGGTTTAGAGGACCAGGAAACTCACAGACCAATCGCATGTGCTCCAATCGTCTCATGTGACGCTGCCCAGCCAATCAAATCTGTGCATACCGATGCTTGTGAGTCGAGTCCGCGAGATTCACCAGAGACGTTTTGTAAACACACCCGAATTGAGGAGACGAAAGATAAAAGAGATTTCACATGACTTTTAATCAAGAATGTACAGATTTTTACATGTACATTCCTCCCACGGGCAGTTCAAAAGCAGAATATCTCATAGATCTCCAATATGCTAGCTGGAGCTCACGTTTCTCACTGAACAACAGAAAGTAGGAAAGTGGTAGCTCTGTAAGAGGAAATGAAAGAGAAGAGGAGGCATTACAGCTGTTCATTTGTGTGTTTATTATAAAATTGGTTAAGACTACACTTCATCACTTCAAGCTACACTTTTTATTACATTTTTTCTAAAAATTAGGCACTTTGATTTAGTTTACTTAAATTTAGAATTTATTATTTGAATAGTTATTTATTATCCTTCCAGTTTGATGTGAAAACTGACTGAAATATTATTTGATTTGACAGTCCGTTGTTGACTAAAAACATGTGTTGATACAACTATAGGTTATAGTACTGAATGATAACGTTCGTCGTTTTGATGTTCCGGACCTTTGCTTCGGGAAATTTTCTCTAACTAGACCTCTTTGTATTCTAATTGAATACCCCTGATATAGGCTAATAAAAAGGTTCAAATATATAGGCTTTTCTTTATCAGTCTTCTCATGAAAGACTATAACATTTCTTTTTCGTAAATCTAAAGTCATGTTCTTAAAGAAATATTCAACACAAACACAAAATTACTGAAAAATGCTTTGAGTTTTGTTATTGCAAAAAACACACTTTTCCTCAACATGAATGCTGAATCTCAATACAATTGTTTATTTGATACACATATAATAGCAGTGAGGGCAGCGGTAACGTCAGATCCTATTTACGCTGGGGGGAAAGGGTAGTTTGTCCGAAAGTTGGCTGCTACATTTAACGCGGGTTAGGGAACTCGATTTGGTTGTGAGCGTCCAACCAGAGTTCACTTCGTCTCAGAGTGGAAGTGGGGAGGGTGTTGTTTCGGAAAGGCCCAACAGCTTTGGCGGCCTGCAAGATGGCGGAGCGGAACAACTTCCAGTTCAAGCGAGGATCAAGGAGCGAGGAAACGACAAATAAGAGACTTGAGAACCACCCTGTGTTTCTGTCTGTCCATCACCCTGCCTGCCTGTGTCTGTCTGCTGTCATTATTAGGATCACCTGTCTGTGCTCCCACCCTCCTCACGGTGCTTAAATGTGTGTCACTTCTGTTCAGCTCTTGCTGGTTCGTTGTATGTTCAACCCCTGCTGTGTGTCTTGCTTGTCTGTCTGCTTTACCCTTTGTTCTCTTACACCGTGGATTATTCTTTGTTTTGGACTTTTTGCTGCTCTGCAGACAACCTCTGTTTATGGATTACCTTGTTATTTTTATGGGACTCCCTTTTTGTTAATAAATTCTCAAAGAGACTGTATCTGTCTCGTCTGCTTGTCCTCCATTTGGGTCCTAAAACCTGCTCCTGCCTGCACACATGACAAACCCTGACACAATGTTTAAATCCAATATTTTTTCAGGTTATGCCACTCTGCTCTGCTATTCTCCTTTGCTGAAAGCCCCCGCCCACCACCGGGCAATCATTTTACCTTTCTCAGAAGACAGTGCACATCTGTGGAATTACAAAAAAACAGCCCATAACCCAACAAGTAACAAATAATGCTCTGGTGAATATAATAGTAGGTAGAATTTAAAAAATCTGAAATGATCCTTTAAACCCCTTGTGATACTACTTTAGAACTTGATAGTCTAAGCTCATCAGAAATTTACATCTGTAATTAAACACATCGTGTGTCGAAGTGCTTTGCTGATGTTTTGTACTTACACTGGACATCTATGGATACAGATGTGGAGTTGATCTGGCCATACTCATTCTCAGCCTTGCAGTGGTAGATCCCGCTGTCCTTAGAGCTGATAGAGGTGAAATGATAAATGTCCTCTGGTCCCTGAATCAGTGTTTGGTTCTCCTTGTACCAGGTGTATTTAGCTGCTGGGTTAGCATCACTGCTGCAGGTCAGAGTCACTGAACTGCCCTCCACTATCTCAGCAGAGGGACTCACTGACACAGAGGGAAGCTTTGGAGCATCTAGGGACAAAAGAAAGACAACTTCAATCAATCTTTGTTTACAGGTCTGTTTTAAGCATGGTTTGCCACAAGCTCGGAGGAGCAATACAGTAATAATTCAGTCATTGTTTTGATGTCCTTACTTTGTTATCTGCCTGGTTTAGTAATCCTGCTTCATGAGTAAGGCTGTTGTTGCCTCTACAAAGCTAGCTAGCAGGCTACAACAGTCACTAACAGACTTGTACATGAAACTTGGCCACAGGTTTTCTCTTCACGACCCTTTTCTATGAAGAAACTTGGGGGCTTCTTACATGAATAAAAAATAAAAACTGACCTCAAAACTTCTCACATTGTGGGCAAAACATTATTTCTTCAGTTCGTTGCTGGAACCTCACATTTTGGCAAGTACCATTACAATTCACATTGGTTTACTTAGAGGGGAGCTGCATGCAATGTCCATGTGGTTGGCACTGCAGTCTCTATTTATTACTCACTGTTACATTTAGAGCTAAACTGAGGCTTATTATTTCTCTCTGCTCGCCTGCCGTTCACCGGTCTTGTACCGAGCTGTGCGGGAGCGCGTGCCTCACAACTAACTGTACATGCACGTCGCGGTACTGTTTAAAAGCGATATAATATTCTTTCTGAGGTTCATCAGCGGTGATAAATGATCCAAACGTCCCGCGAGGTGCGGACAGCTCGGCACAACACCGGTGAAGCTTGAGGCTCCGTCTCTTCAGCAGGTGTTCCTCTGCCACTACACCTACACACACATACACATTACGCCCACACATGCGCGCTGACGCCCCCGACCTTAGGGTTAGGGTTACAATTTTGGATTTATTCATGCACTTTAGAAACATTTATTAAAAGCTTCTTTCTTTTCACATGTTTATTTACAGCATTATATGTTGAAGTGTATATTGTAACAGAATGAACATCAATTACTTAAATATTAGAATATGTAATCAGAGACGATTCATTCATTCTGTGTTTGTTTATTAGACAGATAGGGAAGGGAAGTCACACATCTGGCTAAAACTAAATTCAAGTATCAGCATGGAAATTTATCTTTGTGCAATTTATGTCCCACCAATAAAATCGACATATTGAGGAAATATTTAGCAATCGCCTCACAGAAATCACCCACTTTAAAGTCCAGGGAAATCTGTTTCTATGTAGAGACCTGAATGCAAGAACTGGTACTGAACCGGATATTGTTGACCCACAATGTAATAATCACGTGTTTGGCCAGACCCCTTAGTAAATCTCCAATTATCACTCACAGAAACAACCTTGATAGTGTGACAAACAGTAGTGGTACAGGGGCTGCTACACCTCTGTCGAGCCTCAAGTCTGTACTTTCTTGACTGTAGGATCAGAGGAGACTCTTTAGGGAGATTTACATACTCTTCTGCTCTTGGGTGTAATGTAGTGGACTATGCAATCACTGACATGGACCCCTCCACTTTCAACGCATTCAGTGTCAGACAGCAAACAGCACTCTCAGACCACAACCAAATAAATGTGTTTCTGTTTCCATTGCTCCTCTGTAAAAGCTGGGAGCATGTGGGACGACCATGTCAGGTTCTCTGTGACGTTGATTCCCAGGAACTTGATCTATTCACCCGCTCTATTAATAAGAGTAAGACTGAAGGACAGTCAGGAAAGACTAACTGATGGCAGAAAAGAGTGCACTGGGGGTGGAGAGGCTAGTTACCCTTTCCACATGCCCATGAAGAAAAGCCCTCCTTTCATGGACGCCCCAACCAACTACAAGAAAGATACAGAGAAAACAGCCCGGTGGTCCATTGAGAGGCGGGACAAGGTGGATCTCTCTGACAAACTCATGGCCTCCTCTATCATGAAGCTCTCTGATGGCTTCGTGAAGATAGACCAATGACCAGTTTGCATACTGCCTGAGAAAATAATGTTTCTCGTTTACTGATGGATTTGTTTTTGTGGTGCCGAAATTTTTTTTCGGTGTTGGCGAATTATAAAAAACCCCACTTAATATTACCAGTTTTTTTTTTTGTAATACAACTTGACCAGCGGCAGCGATAGCAAGCTTTTTTAATAGCAGGAGAATCCACACAACAGGCGCGTCTCACTCTCTCCTGCAGTGCCGCCGCTCGAGGCGCGTCAAATATGACATCCAGACTTTTGTCAAACAAGATTAGGCCCATTAAAGTTGAATCTGTCACAGGGCAGCCACAGTCACTCAGACCGTAGACCGTCGGCCTCCCTTCTTGTTTTAACCTGATGGCATGATCTCTGTCATCACGTGCAATTGATTGCATGCATACACACATCAACACAGCGGTCAGTCAGTGCGCGAGTGTGCGTAGAAAAAATGCACAGGAGAACGAGAGAAAGAGAAAAGGCAGAGCTGAGATGGAGAAAAGAGCCCTTAAATGCTGTGAAATTACAGATATGTTGATGATTAAGGGACATGGTGGTGTTTAAAAAAGAACACAAACTACTAGCAGGGCTGCCCTTATGTCACATCATATCGTCATATCACAACTAGGCTGCCTTTCCAGAGTTGATTCTATGTTTTATTATAGCCTAAGTACTCATGCTATAAGAAAGCAGAAGATGCGTTTGTATGGGAATAATCCACTAAAATAAAGACCTGTGTACTCCTTTCGGGTGGAAGTATCTCCAGTTACTCAGAGGTACCAGAGGTTCATGATGATCAACACAAATCCAGTCAGAGCACTGAGGAAATGCAGATCCAAAACAAACAATCCAAAAGTGCACAAAAATGATACAGGCCTATAAAGTTTTTATCCTGCTGCTTTAATTGTGGATTTTTTCTTAGACAAAAATAATTTATTATTCTTTTCTCTTGTTTCTAATGCAAATCATTTTCTTCTCTGTATTAAAGTTTTGTTAAAAACAGTGTTTCTGACAAAAATGTCAGTTTAGTTTTTCTCTTTTCAAATCATCTTTAACATCCCATGCAGCACTTTCATTATACACCATAAGAAGCGGGAGGAGCGCGTGAGGCCGGCCAGCCGCCCGCTCACAGAGCCCTCTGGTCCCGCCGTCACACAGACCGCTGCAGCAACAACGGCAGAGGAAAACACAGCTGGAAGCTTTTCATACCGCTTATCTGTCTTTCCATTCTGAGGAATGTTGAAATGTTTTAACTTATGAAAGAGAAAGCTGTGTGGATCGCTGGTGTGTGTGTCGCATTGAACATTACGTCGACGTATGACGACAAGCTACGTACTATCTCTGGGTACTATCTGTAACGAAAACGGAGCAGGGCCGAGTAGAGTCGAGTCTATCGATTTGCGCTCTGGTAGAATTTTTCGGTGAAGGCAGCATAGATTAGTCCTAAAAGACGATGCTACTCCGACTCTGTTTGGGCCTGGAAATTCACAATCACAACCTGTAAGTATGCTTTATCGGTTGTGAATTATATTTAAAATAAACACGGCAATGTAACTTCAGACTGTTCAAGTGCGGAGTTGTTGTAAACGTTGGCCAACACAGCTAAAGTTATAGCTATAATGCTAATGTTACACCTGATGTGAAAGCTACTGAGCAAACGTTCAAATTGTTTGGCCAATTTTGATGTAAAATTGAGTTGAAATATGGTGATTTTTGTAGTGCTTTATGGTAAGATGTGGAACAATGATGTTGTGTGGTTGTGGACTTGTGAGTAACTTTTACCATCTGCTAGGTTTCGGTCGCAGACTGAAGACTTTGATTTGGATCACACTACCTTGTTTCTTACGACCCGCCCTTCTCTGCTTCTGATTGGCTAGTAGTCCTTACCTGGGAACTACGCATGTGCAACTCCCAGCAAAGATTTTGTACAAGTAAGATGCATCACTCTGTAGCTCAAGAGCGGAGCGTACAACACAGGGTGAAAAGAGGAGCTGCAGCAATGTGCAGTATGAGAAAAATATGGTGTTTTTTGAAAATGAAACCATGTAAACCTGTTCTGGTAAGATTTTGAACCTGAAAATGAGCAGAATACCACCTCTTTAATAGACTACATCTTTTCAAAAGAGGAGCTTTACACACAACCTTATCAGAGCGAATGACAATATTAGGATTTCTTACTACTAAGATGTCTGTCGAGTCTGTGAGGAATAAATCTTCAGAAACTTTACTCCATTATAAAGTTTTACAATGAAAAATGAATTATTACGGTATAGAATACTCTAATATGGTTATGTCTGAAATTATAATAGTATTGTGCATAAGCATGTTTTTTTCCTGACACAGTGGAGTAAACTCACACACTGAAGGAGAGCAGAAATCCTCATGTCCTTTTACAGCACAGGAGATGATGTCTCCAGGATAAAACTGATCTTTATAAGAAGATGTCTCCACCCTTTCCATTTTCTGTCCGTTCTTGAACCAGACGTAGGAAGAACGATCAGGAAGACGACAGCTGTTGTGACAAAGCAGCTCTGCCTCAGTATAATTCTTGTAGACTGTTGATCTGATCACCTGCACCTGGAGATCTAAATCTGTGGAGAAAAAACAGAAATATTTGAAATATTCTTTTTGTAATAATGAATCACACAGACATACACAGAGATTTAAACAACAAAATATTGTGACCATCATCTAATCACTGAATCACACATACAGTTCTTTCCCAGGATCACTATTCAGCACATTCACTTGTCATCAGATAGTTTAAATGTGCTGTTACAGTTTGTGTTCATCAGTACCTGTGACAGTCAGAGTTGTACCAGGTAAACTACTCCACCATTCAAAGCTCCATGTGTTGAATTTGAAGTGATACTCAGCTGAGTCGCTCTCTCTCAGGTCAGTGATTCTCAGAGTGGAGCGTCCTCTCTCTGTTTCAAGGACCTGAACACGACCTGCATACTGGGAGTCTTCACTAAGGTCCTCAGGCTGTGAGGGATTCTGCCACTGAAGACTACGTTCAGGACTGAACCAGAATTTAGATCTGATAGTTTCATAACTGTTGTAAGTACAAGAAATGTCCACTGATGAGCCTTTGAAGGCACAGATGCTTCTGTCAGTGTAAGTCACTCTGTTGCATGAATGACCGTGGCCACCTGAAAAATATAATAATAATTTTTATTATTATTACAAAAACTATAGTCTTTACTGCAGTAATTCACAGCTAGTTGTATTGCTGTGGATGGGGTTGCTCATCATAAAAGATACATGAAGTCATGGTCAGTGTTGGGCAGTAATGCGTTACTGTAATATTGTTGCTTTTCCCAGTAACTAGTAGTGTAACGGATTACGATTTCCAAAACAGTTATAATATTACAGTTACTAATCCAAATAACGCTGCGTTACTGTGTTCCTGAACGCATCGACGTGTTCAAGTCAGCTGTTCAGCCAAGAAGCTGAAGACAGAATGAAGAAAAGGGAGAGAGGCGTTGTTTCTACAGCAGTAAGTACTCCCATTATTGTATCACAGAATAAGATGCAAAGAACATTGTCGTGCGTTGTAAACTTTGTGCGGCCAGCAAAACAATTCTACATCTAATCTATTGAAGCATCAGCTGAACAGCACAGCAACATGAAACTTAGCCTATAGAAATAAACTCCAGCCGCTACTGTCAGTGATGCATCCACTCGTGGGGAGTGGCGTTAAGCAACGTTGTGTTTCGTAAAATAACTTAATAGTGCTCTAATAAAATTGTGCGCAGAAAATATAGAGTAACGTAACGAGTAACGTAAATAGTTACTTTTATCACCTGGTAATAAGTAAAGTATTACTTTTTAAGGAGTAATAAGTAACTAGTACAATTACAATTTCAGCCCAACACTGGTCATGGTACAGAACATTAGTCACATTAGTAGAAGTTTGTGGAGTGAACTCACACACTGATGGAGAAGGAAAATGTCCTTTAAGGGCACATGAATAGCTGTCTGCAGGATAAAAGTAGTCTGAATAAGAAGATGCTTCTTCCTTAATTTTCTGTCCATTCTTGTACCAGATGTAGGAGGTTTGATCAGGTAGACGACAGCTGCTGAGACACTTCAGCTGTGACCATGTACAAATGTAAGTCTTGCATGATTGTGAGCTGCTCATCTGCACCTGGAAACCTGTATATGTAAAGATATAAAACAAATATAATAACTGAACTGTCAATTTCCACATATGATAATTGGCACACTGAGATTAACAGCCAACGTACACAAATGTTACCTGCGACAGACAAAGTGACTCCAGGTGAACCAGTAAATCTTCCACCTGGTTGGTTTGTTATGAACATGAACTTGTACTCAGCTGAGTCGCTCTCTCTCAGGTCTGTGATTCTCAGAGTGCAGATGTTGTCAGAACAACTGTACTGCAAACGACCTGCGTACTCTGAGTCTGTTCTCAGATCCACAGGTACATCTCCATTCATCTGAGTAAACCAGAATGTTTCCTCAACTGTAGTATCACGGCCATTTATTCTGGATGGGTGTGTGTAGGTGCAGCTTATTTCCACTGTTGATCCTTTTAAGGCACAGATCTGAGTAGAGGTGTAAGTCACTCCCCAGCCATTCTGAGCCTGTATCACTGTAACACAGAGCACATCAGAAACTACAGTCAGACTCAACAACATCAGGAGACAGACTTGTGACAGGCAGATGTGTGAAGGTGGTTGTAGAAAGGTAACCTTGACCAGCTGCAAAAAGCCCAGAATCTAATTCAATGCAGTCGCTGTCACAAAGAGTTCTTCATGATTCACCTTTTAAAGCTTGAGACAATTTAGACTTAAAACTGGCTCAACACTCCGGGTGCTCTGGCTTCCTCCCACCGTCCAAAGACATGCGGACAAGGTTGATTGGCGACCCTAAATTCTCCTTAGGTGTGAATGTGAGCGTGACTGGTTGTTTTTCGCAGAGCACCTGTCCAGGGTGCACCCCGCCTCTCGCCCGATGTCAGCTGGGATTGGCTCCAGCCCCCCGTGACCCTGTACGGTTGACGATGGATGGATGGACTGACTCAACAGACCTTTTTCACAGCAGACATTTTGGCTTGTCTGTCACAATCCTGGTCTCGATCTGTCTGTTATTTTGCCTCGTCTGTTTTGAGTTCTGATTCTTGTTTCAATATGTTTATGGCGTTGGCTTTTCCTGTCTTGTGTTAGGGGGTTTTGTTCCATGTCTTGTGTTTCCTCTGTTCAGCCTTGTTTATGTTTATTTGCATTTTCAACTTAGTTCAGTTTTTGGTTCCGTCTCATTCTGTGTTCTGGTTTTAGTTCTTCTGTGGTCAGGCTTCTGTGTCAGTTCTTTGTCTTGGTCCTCAGTTGTGTTTACTAGTTTCTTCCAGTTTTGAGTCACATGTATTTTGTGTTTTGTGTTACTCATCCTGGTCCATTGTCGTTCTGGTTTTTGTCCACTTGTCAGTCTTGTCCGTGTCCTCATCTCTTTCAGTTTTTGAGAGTTGTACGTTCAGTGTCGGTACCAAGTTACATTTTTGTCAGAGCGCTTTCTTTCCGCTTTATTTATGCACCAAAGTAAATTGCTTGCAAGTTAAAACCTGCTTGGCAATAAACCTGACTCTGAACTTATTGTTGTAGGTGAAAAGATCTTGCTATTATCTTGGAGCACTGCAGGCAGCATCTGTTTTGCACAATAGCAACAAGAACGAATCGGCTCAAACTTTTAACAGTGCTCTATGTGCTTGTGACATTCAGGCAGGGTTAAAGACTTTGTTCTGTCAGTTTCTCTCTTTAAAAAGACAAGTGCTGCAGTCTGAGAGTCTGAAGAGATGCTATCAAATCTCAATAGTACACGATGCAAGCACCACATACAACATAATATATCAAATTACATCAGACTTTGTGAAAGACACAAAGACACAAAAGTCCGGTTTTCAGAATGAGGTGTTAACACAACGTATATACAAAAGGTGAATAAATAAAGAAGCCAATAAAACTAGATCGATATATTTATGTTTCATTGTATAATTTAATTATTGCCCACATTTATTTATTTGCTGTATTTTTTGTGCATTATTTGGATGCTTATTATTCATTGAGCCTTTATTTCCATTTATGTCAGAATTTCAATTTTCAATTTCAATTTCAATTTTATTTATATAGCACCAAATCACAACAACAGTTATCTCACAGCGCTTTTCATAAAAGAGCAGGTCTAGACCGTTCTCTGTGATGAGAATCCGTCCTCTAGGAGGTTTTCACATAAAGTTACAAACTGCACCAAACTGTAGCCAAACAACTGGGTGTAGCTAAAAGGTAACGTTAGCTCTCTAAGCGTTCGACCAGCCTATAAAAAAGCCACAGTCACGTAATGTTCCTTTCTTTATAGGTTCCATATTGACGGATGAAGTAGGATGTTGTTGTGGTGGTGTCACTGATTTTTGAGCTACCGTCATCGACAACAGAACCCTTGAATGTCTGTGTTGTACCACACGTAACAGTCTTTTTCTACGCCGCTGTTATGGAGAACCAGTCCGCTAACGTTATGTGAAGCGCACATGGTTGCAGTATTATGCGCAAATGTTGGAAAGAGCAAATGCAAGTACTTATTAAGAAAATCCTGTTTTACTCAAGCAAGTCTCAAGTCTTCAAACGTGCATCGACTCGAATCAAGTCATGTGACTTGAGTCCCCCACCTCTGTTACAAAGAGTGCTAACAGAAGTATAAAGTAGTTTTGCTAATGTGTTAGGAAACAGTTGCCTGTTTATACACTACGCTGTTTACTTGCTACTTAACAGCTGATTGTTTTCTATATGCTAAATTACTGTCTACTAGTGTACATATTTTGTTGCAATATGTTAGTCTTACAGGACTTCAGTCTGTGTTGTTACTATAGATTTATTCTGTCTGAGTAAGGATTATGTCTCAGGTACATACTGTATCAGTGAAGAAGTGTGTGCATTCTCTGCACCTGGGAATTTCCTGTAAAATTGTATAAACTTCTTTTTTGTACAAGAATCATTAGAGTAAAAGTTCTCGCTGAAGAAACATCTCTTTTGACTCTCATGATAGTCTTCCCCATTCTCAGGGGTGGAACATTAAGGGGGGTGTCAGGGCTCTGAAAAATAATTTGTGTATCAGATTCAGATCCCCTCTGAAATTGAACGGGTTCTTCCTTGGTCCATGCTACATCCTTCCACCAAGTTGAAGGGTGTAAATCAGAACAGTAGTTTTCTATAATCCTGCTTCCATTTAGTTGAGCTAGTTCCAGGATCCTGACGTTGTGCATCGTGGCCACAGGGCAGGGATTACTCAGACACTTGATGAAACTGAGTCTCCATTAATGGAATTTGTTTCACCTGTGTTTTTCCTGCTATGAAATGTCTGCTGTGAAAAACGGTTATAACTTAGGAACACAACAAAACACTGTATATATATATACTGTATAAAGCACTTTTATCAACAGTGATTACAAATTATTGATTTATAATCAGTTGAGCAAATTATTGATACTGAATACTGAGTAAACATAATTCACATTGAAGTTATGACAAGGAAACTGATAAAGTGGGAGACTTGGTGATCAGTGAACTAACTTAGTGGTTCCAAACCCTTTCTGTCAGACATACCCCAGGGCCCTGATGGCTTTTAAAAGTCGACACAATACAATTTGTGAACTTCAGTTTATAAAGTTTACATTGTTAACTTATAAAGGTACAGATATGTTACTGGTGTAAAAACAGCTCTCTGTTGGTCGTCTTGTACAGACGTCAGTTTAAAGAAAGAGAAGTGAATGTCTGGTGTTGCAGAGATCTCGCCACAGTTCACAACATCACACATCAAATGTGCTAAATGTCTCACATTATAAATGTAGATGGACAGTACCTTGTACAGAGAGAAGGAAGACAATAAATCCACTCGCTGCTGCTGTTAAACTCATAGCTGCTCCTCACGTCTGTTAAATCAGCAGGTAGATCACATATATGAGAAGTCCTGTACGTCAGTTAGTCACTATAAATATCTGTAATGAAAAAGGCAGGATGTGGTCTTTGACCAGTTTGTTTCTCTGTGGTTGGTATAGTTGGTATGATAAAAGCTGCCCTGGCTTCCTTCCTCTTTACATTATTAGGATTCATCTACAGATGAAAATCTGGAAATCTCAAGTCTTCAGGATGAAATGAAAAAATGATTATTATTCTTATAATCTTTATTATTCTTCCTGTTTTTTGCATGATGCAGAAATGGTTGTGTTTGTCTCGTGCAGGAGAAGGACAAACATTAACACGTCAGCACACGAGGAAAGCATTACACATATCTGCTGCTGGTTACACACATTTCCACTGATGGACAGTTGTTGGTAGTAACTTGCAAAGCAACACAGCAATGTGCAAACATGCAGGATTTAAAATAATCAAAGGATTCTGCCATGGATCCAACATCTTGTTCATGACTCTTGTACAGTGCTACTCTAGAGCTCAATGACTAATGCATGTTGCTAAAACAGAAAGGGGAAGTGAGGTCACTCTCACTCATTCACACATATATGTATATCTATATATATCTGTAGTCATGGTACAGCACATTAACTAAAAGGCACCACTGGATGGAGTTATGTACAACACACACAAATCTATGTTGTAAAAAAAGAAAATACTCTGAATAAGAAGGATATTTTTCTTCCTTCTGACCTTTTCTTGTATCAGATGTAAGAAGGACAATGAGGTACACACCTGCTGTGTTCCCCACACTTAAATGATCCCCAGTAAGGAGACTTTAGAGACTAGCTCCTGCACACGGAGCCCTGACTCAGTGAGAAACAGAAACAACAGTCAACGTCCACAAACTCTAATAGATACACAGTGACAGTCATATTTCCAAGATGTTAAACTAAACTAGTTTTAACTGTTATATTAAGATAAGGCACACACATATTAAATGAACTGGTGGATCTTGTTTGGAAATGCAAACTGTGATATAATTATGCTGATGACACATGAGCAGAAAAACATATGCAATAAAAATATAGATTATTTATTATTATTATGGGACAAAATGTGTAACATAACGGACATGGACCGGTAACCTGCTTCTATTTTTGTGTATATTTTGGAATTGCACCTTTGATATTTTATATTATCTGTTTGCAGTCTATATATTTGCATTTATTCCTGCTTTGTATTGCAACTGCTGCACAACAATTTCCCTCCAGATAAATAAAGTTCATGCTCTTCTTGAAAACTACACAGTAAATCTCCCAAAATGTTAGTTACTTCACTGTGGTCAAGATTCAAATACTTAGTTTAAAGGTTCAGTGTGTAAGTTTTAGTGATATCTAGTGGTGAGGGTTGCAAATTGCAGTCAGCGGCTCACGGTGCATTCACATGCAAGTTGTGAAGTAGTTCTTCCAACTTCAGTGTGTTCATGTGCTCTGAAGTCTGAATGTGGAATCAACATGGATGCTACTACAAAGATGTGTTGGATTAGCATCATCAGAGCATATAAACAACACGCAGACATCTAGTTCACTCTACATGGACAGCAAACTAACCCTTATAACCATATTACAAATTACATGTTTGCAAAATATGTATAGACCAGGGCTGATCCCGAATAGTCGAAGATTCGATACTTCGATGGGAGGAGCCTGAATCGACTGTCAGTTTCACAGTCGAAGCTTCGAAAGAGCGTTATGAAATGAGGACCATACCATTTTGGTGATATGGGGGTCCTCAATTCTATTTCAGATCAGACTGAAATAGAACTACAAGTTTTCTCCCAATAAGTTAACATGCTGCCTATTACAATATACACTTCAACATATAATGCTGTAAATAAATATGTGACGCATTTTATAAATGTCTTTAAAGTGCGTGAATAAATCAAAAATTGTAACCCTAACCCTTAAGGAAGCACACATGTGTGGGCGTAATGTGTGTGTGTGTGTAGTAGCAGAGAAACACCTGCTGAATTGACGGAGCACCAGCTTCGCCGGTGTTGTGCCGAGCTGTCTGTACCTCGCAGGACGTTTGGATCATTTATCACCATTGATGAAACTTTAATTATTCATGAACGCACCATCAGTCACCTCTCCAACACGCTCTATATGCTCTTGTTCCTGGTGTCTTCTAATAAATAATAATAATAATTGGTCTATTTTGATAAATACAAAATTAATTCTGAATAATAAACACAAAGACTTTGTTTAAAGCTAAAATCCAAACCTTTCTGCACACTGTCGCCCTCTGCAGCAGTGAGAGGAAACTGAAATGATGATCAAACTGCAGAGTTGTTGTGGAAGCTGGCTGTTTATTTCAATCAGCCACTGCAACACATTGAAAATGATACAACTAGCAAAGTGTGACAGAGCTGGGCTTCTGTTTGATTTCAGTGTTTAAATATAGACTGTACATGCTGTGAAATACTTAGCTTCCAGTTCTACATGTTTGTTTTGATCAGAAGTTATTGGCTTTCATTACCAGCACAGGTGTGATGTGAAAGGACAACCAGTGTTTCTTAAAAGCAATTTATTACATTACATTATTTTATACATTTTGAAATAACATTTTGTATACTGAGTAAAATCCTGAACTTATGTAATGTACCTGCACAGGTAACAATGACGCTTACATTCTACTCTAATCTTGTGCTACATGCTGCTGCTGACGTCTACCTGCTGCTGCTAATGAAAACTAAAAAATGAAAATGTTTGCAGTTAAAGGTAAATGTATCCTCATCCTCCACAGCCCCCTGTTCTCCACTGACTACTTCAATGCTGTACTTCTCTCTGTTTCCATCCAGGTGAGTCCCTCTGGTTACAGTTTTGGTTCAAGGCTGAGGCGTTGCTACAATCAGGATCAGACTCCAACTGATGGGGAGAGAGAGAGGCAACGGCCTCATAAATGGAATTAATGGAAGTTCTGTCACTGTGGCCCATCAGATTTCTCACCTCTAATGTCTCTATGGGTTCATTTGGTTCAGTGGTGGAGCTCAGAGTTTTCTTCTTCCTAAATTGAATCCAAAAGCAAATAAATAAAAAGTCAATAACTCCTAAACTATGAAAGTCAATATTGAAAGATCAGTGATGGAACTAATTTATTCTTATAGTTTCACCTCATCCACAGACAAACCAGAAGCAGAGGAATCAGCATCACAACCACCAGAGTCAACCTGATGATATTTATTATCATTGTAGATTTACCTAGAAATGGAGATAGACAGTTATTAGATAAACTGTGCTGGACCTCATTAGTAGAGTTGATTCATGAATCAGTTTGTGATGTGTGATGCTCTTCTGTTAATCAGCCAAGTAGTGTCATGGAGAAACGTACCTGCCACAACAATCAGATGTAAGGTGGAGTTATGACGTCCTCTTCTGTTCTGGGCTTCACAGTAATAATTCCCACTGTGTTCAGCTCTCAAGTCAGTGATGGTGAAGTTCTGTCCTGATGCTTTTGGTGAGTCTTCATTCTCCTTGTACCAGGTGTATTTAGCTGCTGGGTTAGCATCACTGCTGCAGGTCAGAGTCACTGAACTGCCCTCCACTATCTCAGCAGAGGGACTCACTGACACAGAGGGAAGCTTTGGAGCATCTGGAGGAGAAAAGAGAAAACTTATCAATCTACCTGTGTTTAGGCGTGGACTGCTACGAGCTAAAAGGTGCAATACATTTAATTTTATTCATTATTCTAATGTCCTAGTGTTACTTCCTGCTTCATGAGTAAGACTCTTGTCCCCCCTACAAAGCTAGCTAGCAGGCTATAATAAACAATAATAGACCTGTACGTGAAACTTGGTCACAGGTGTCGTCTTCATGATCCTTTTCTATGAAGAAACTTGGTGTCTTCCCACATGAATACAAAATACATTCAAATTCAACTCAAAAGAGGATGAGAAGCCCTGATGATAGATGTTCCTGAGTCTTGCTCCAGCTGCTGTTTCTGTGTTCCTCCTGCTAATAATGTGTTCAACCTCTCTTCTACGTTGACAACACTGCACAGGACTGAACTGCCCTCCATGATTTTACCAGAGGGACTCACTGACACAGAGGAGGTCTTTGGAGCATCTGGAGGAGATGTGTTAGGATTATTCTAGGTTAAGGGTGTGTTATTACAGTAGCACATCTGGTATTTATTATAAACTGGGAACAGCTGTGTGCAGCATCATTTTAGGGGAGAAGGTGGTCTGATGAATGGATGTGTGACGATTTGAATCCAAAAACTGCATATAACTCTAATCTTCTCCTGCAAAGACTGGACAGATTTAAGATGTTTGCTATTTTTAAATTTTAAATCACATTTCACATTAATGATGTATTCAGATGTCCTCCTCCCCAGCTGGTTCTCAGCTGCACAGTAATACTCTCCAGAGTCAGAGGACTGGATGGAGCTGAAGACAAGCTGTGGTTCTTCACTGAGCAGTGTTTGGTTCTCCTTGTACCAGGTGTATTTAGCTGCTGGGTTAGCATCACTGCTGCAGGTCAGAGTCACTGAACTGCCCTCCACTATCTCAGCAGAGGGACTCACTGACACAGAGGGAAGCTTTGGAGCATCTGGAGAAGAGATGAACATCAATTACTTAAATATTAGAATATGTAATCAGAGACGATTGACCAGGTGCGATTCTAGCATCAGACGTTTAGGAGGGCTCAGCTCCTAATGAGAATGTGACATGCAGCCCATCAGTCTTGACTTCACTATATGTCTGTCTGTCTCTCTCTCTGTGATGACTACACCCTGCTCTCTCTCCTCTCTCTCTCTCTCTCTCTATCCTCCTCTCTCTCTCTGTACTGTCACCCAAAAGGCAACCAAGCAGAGTAGTTATAAAAAAAAATAATAGGTAGGAAGATGGGAAAGAATCCACATCAATTTCTAACATTATTCACATTGAATATTGCTGTGGACAGGTAACATCAGTCTGACCTTACTCTCTCAACACAACCAAAATAATGTGTATGTCCATCTAAAAGCAGACATTTCTTTAGACTTTCTGAGTCTTAAAGTGACTTTGCTGTAACTCTATGACCCAACAGACAACATTAATGCTGACTTTACACACATTTAAGACCCCAGACAAGTTTGCAAAAACCTAACAGTGCTTATTCTGTAAATCAGGAGGTCCCAGAACACAGAGAGGCTGCTTATGCCTGTCAGGAATAAATCTTCAGAAACTCGTAACTCCATTTTAACATTTAACAAGACTAACAATATCCATTCTGTCTCAGTCAAAAACTGTAAAATAAACTCCAGCTGAAAGCTACTGATCATGACATCATCAATAGAAGTAACAGAGCATCTCAGTAACAGAAACATTAAAACAACTAAAACATTAAATGTGGCAACAACAGATATTATACTTTAAATATTCCTGAATCACAAAAAAATCATGTAATAGGAAATAATTTGTTATGTACAACATGGATATTGCTTTTCCTTTCTCTAAATAATGATGCTGCGTCCACATTAAGATCTAGAAGACTCCAATACGTCTGAAATTGTAATTTGTATTGTAATTTCAGTGTATGTGTGCTGTTTTCCCGACACAGTGGAGTAAACTCACACACTGAAGGAGAGCGGAAATCCTCATGTCCTTTTACAGCACAGGAGATGATGTCTCCAGGATAAAACTGATCTTTATAAGAAGATGTCTCCACGCTTTCCATTTTCTGTCCATTCTTGAACCAGACGTAGGAAGAACGATCAGGAAGACGACAGCTGCTGTGACAAAGCAGCTCTGCCTCAGTATAATTCTTGTAGACTGTTGATCTGATCACCTGAACCTGGAGATCTAAATCTGTGGAGAAAAAACAGAAATGTTTGTCTTTATGTGGTGCTGAATCACAACATACACAGAGATATAAACAATAGAACATTATAACAATCATGTAATCAATTAATCAGACATAACAATTCTTTCCCATTAGGATCACTATTCAGCACACTCACTTGTCATCAGATAGTTTAAATGTGCTGTTACAGTTTGTGTTCATCAGTACCTGTGACAGTCAGAGTTGTACCAGGTAAACTACTCCTCCATTCAAAGGTATATGCTGTGAATTTGAAGTGATACTCAGCTGAGTCGCTCACTCTCAGGTCAGTGATTCTCAGAGTGGAGCGTCCTCTCTCTGTTTCAAGGACCTGAACACGACCTGCATACTGGGAGTCTTACTAAGGTCCTCAGGCTGTGAGGGATTCTGCCACTGAAGACTACGTTCAGGACTGAACCAGAATTTAGATCTGATAGTTTCATAACTGTAGTACAAACTGTAAGTACAAGAAATGTCCACTGATGAGCCTTTGAAGGCACAGATGCTTCTGTCAGTGTAAGTCACTCTGTTGCATGAATGACCGTGGCCACCTGAAAAATATAATAATATTTTTATTATTATTACAAAAACTATAGTCTTTACTGCAGTAATTCACAGCTAGTTGTATTGCTGTGGATGGGGTTGCTCATCATAAAAGATACATGAAGTCATGGTCAGTGTTGGGCAGTAACGCGTTACTGTAATATTGTTGCTTTTCCCAGTAACTAGTAGTGTAACGGATTACGATTTCCAAAACACTTTATGCAATAACTATAATATACAGTTACTAATCCTAATAACACTGCGTTACTGTGTTCCTGAACGCATCGACGTGTTCAAGTCAGCTGTTCAGCCAAGAAGCTGAAGACAGAATGAAGAAAAGGGAGAGAGGCGTTGTTCCTACAGCAGTAAGTACTCCCATTATTGTATCACAGAATAAGATGCAAAGAACATTGTCGTGCGTTGTAAACTTTGTGCGACCAGCAAAACAATTCTACATCTAATCTATTGAAGCATCAGCTGAACAGCACAGCAACATGAAACTTAGTGTATAGAAATAAACTCCGGTTGCTACTGTCAGTGATGCATCCACTCGTGGGGAGTGGCGTTAAGCAACGTTGTGTTTTGTAAAATAACTTAATAATGCTCTAATAAAGGTGTGTGCAGAAAATATAGAGTAACGTAACGAGTAACGTAACTAGTTACTTTTATCACCCAGTAATAAGTAAAGTATTACTTTTTAAGAAGTAATAAGTAACTAGTACAATTACAATTTCAGCCCAACACTGGTCATGGTACAGAACATTAGTCACATTAGTAGAAGATTGTGGAGTGAACTCACACACTGATGGAGAAGGAAATTCCTCAAGTCCTTTAAGGGCACATGAATAGCTGTCTGCAGGATAAAAGTAGTCTGAATAAGAAGATGCTTCCTTAATTTTCTGTCCATTCTTGTACCAGATGTAGGAGGTTTGATCAGGTAGACGACAACTGCTGAGACACTTAAGCTGTGACCATGTACACGTGTAAAACATGCATGAATGTGAGCTGCTCATCTGCACCCGGAAACCTGTATTTGTAAAGATATAAAACAAATATAATAACTGAACTGTCAATTTCCACGTATGATAATTGGCACACTGAGATTAACAGTAGATTAACAGCTAACTTACATGGTTTCTAACACAAATGTTACCTGTGACAGACAAAGTGACTCCAGGTGAACCAGTAAAGCTTCCACCTGGTTGGTTTGTTATGAACCTGAACTTGTACTCAGCTGAGTCGCTCTCTCTCAGGTCTGTGATTCTCAGAGTGCAGATGTTGTTAGAACAACTGTACTGCAAACGACCTGCGTACTCTGAGTCTGTTCTCAGATCCACAGGTACATCTCCATTCATCTGAGTAAACCAGAATGTTTCCTCAACTGTAGTATCACGGTCATTTATTCTGGATGGGTATGTGTAGGTGCAGCTTATTTCCACTGTTGATCCTTTTAAGGCACAGATCTGAGTAGAGGTGTAAGTCACTCCCCAGCCATTCTGAGCCTGTATCACTGTAACACAGAGCACATCAGAAACTGCAGTCAGACTCAACAACACCAGGAGACAGACTTGTGACAGGCAGATGTGTGAAGGTGGTTGTTGAAAGGTAACCTTGACCATCTGCAAAAGAATCTAATTCAATGCAGTCGCTGTCACAAAGAGTTCTTTATGATTCACCTTTAAAAGCTTGAGATCATTTAGACTTAAAACTGGCTCAACAGACCTTTTTCACAGCAGACATTTTGGCTTGTCTGTCACAATCCTGGTCTCGGTCTGTCTGTTATTTTGCCTCGTCTGCTTTGAGTTCTGATTCTTGTTTCAATATGTTTATGGCGTTGGCTTTTCCTGTCTTGTGTTAGGGGGTTTTGTTCCATGTCTTGTGTTTCCTCTGTTCAGCCTTGTTTATGTTTATTTGCATCTTCAACTTAGTTCAGTTTTTGGTTCCGTCTCATTCTGTGTTCTGGTTTTAGTTCTTCTGTGGTCAGGCTTCTGTGTCAGTTCTTTGTCTTGGTCCTCAGTTGTGTTTACTAGTTTCTTCCAGTTTTGAGTCACATGTATTTTGTGTTTTGTGTTACTCATCCTGGTCCATTGTCGTTCTGGTTTTTGTCCACTTGTCAGTCTTGTCCGTGTCCTCATCTCTTTCAGTTTTTGAGAGTTGTACGTTCAGTGTTGGTACCAAGTTACATTTTTGTCAGAGCGCTTTCTTTCCAGTCCCTTTCCTGCTTTGCTTTGAGGTTGTCTGCATCTGTTTGCATCCAGCTTGCTCCTGTCTTGTCTTGATTCATGTGTCATGTGTCTCACCTGTACATTCTCTCCCTGCTTGTTAGCCAGTGTATAAATGTTTGCCATTCCTGTTCTGCTCTTGTTGGTCCATTGTTGCTTGTTCCCTGCCTGCTCCTGTGGATATTGGATTTTAGTCTTTTGATCAGGTTGTGTTTTTTGACTCCCCCTTTGGATTCTCAGTTTGGATTACTTGTTTTATTTCGACTTGTTGGAACTCTGCCACTCCCAGTTGTGCGTACCCTTTTTGTTAATAAATCTCTAGAGCTGTTGCTGCTCTGCTTCTGTGTCCTGCATTTGGATCCTCAACCTGTACACACACTCTGCAAACCCTGACATATGAGAAAAAGTACAGGTGTAGAAGTAGAATGAAAGGGGACTGTTGTTGCTTTATTATGAAAAGACATCACATTGTTAGCCTACTGTTGTGGTTACAGTACTTTCTTTTAATTTGCTTTTTTTAAAGCAATTCTTATTTATGCACCAAAGTAAATTGCTTGCAAGTTAAAACCTGCTTGGCAATAAACCCAATTCTGATTTTATTGTTGTAGGTGATAAAGTCTTGCTGTTATCTTGGAGCACTGCAGGCAGCATCTGTTTTGCACAATAGCAACAAGAACGAATCAGCTCAAACTTTTAACAGCGCTCTATGTGCTTGTGACATTCAGGCAGGGTTAAAGACTTTGTTCTGTCAGTTTCTCTCTTTAAAAAGACAAGAGCTGCAGTCTGAGAGTCTGAAGAGATGCTATCAAATCTCAATAGTACACGATGCAAGCACCACATACAACATAATATATCAAATTACATCAGACTTTGTGAAAGACACAAAGACACAAAAGTCCGGTTTTCAGAATGAGGTGTTAACACAACGTATATACAAAAGGTGAATAAATAAAGAAGATAATTAAACTAGATAGATATATTTATGTCTCATTGTATAATTTAATTATTGCCTACATTTATTTATTTGCTGTATTTTCTGTGCATTTAATTGGATGCTTATTTATTCATTGAGCCTTTATTTCCATTTATGTCAGAATCCGTCCTCTAGGAGGTTTTCACATAAAGTTACAAACTGCACCAAACTGTAGCCAAACAACTGGGTGTAGCTAAAAGGTAACGTTAGCTCTCTAAGCGTTCGACCAGCCGATAGAAAAGCCACAGTCACGTAACGTTCCTTTCTTTATAGGTTCCATATTGACGGATGAAGTAGGATGTTGTTGTGGTGGTGTCACTGATTTTTGAGCTACCGTCATCGACAACAGAACCCTTGAATGTCTGTGTTGTACCACACGTAACAGTCTTTTTCTACGGCGCTGTTATGGAGAACCAGTCTGCTAACGTTATGTGAAGCGCACATGGTTGCAGGATTATGTGCAAATGTTGGAAAGAGCAAATGCAAGTACTTATTAAAAAAATCTGTCTCAAGTCAAAGTCGAGTCTTTGTCTGTTTTACTCAAGCAAGTCTCAAGTCTTCAAACGTGCATCGACTCGAATCAAGTCATGTGACTTGAGTCCCCCACCTCTGTTACAAAGAGTGCTAACAGAAGTATAAAGTAGTTTTACTAATGTGTTAGGAAACAGTTGCCTGTTTATACACTACGCTGTTTACTTGCTACTTAACAGCTGATTGTTTTCTATATGCTAAATTAC